>NC_142221.1:0-150833 GCF_049639895.1 Pseudopodoces humilis | reverse complement strand
ACCACAAAAAAAACAATAGCTTAAGAGACCTCAAAAGCATGGACTGGCAAACACTACTGTTTAACGTTCTACCTGAATTCTACTTGATGAACAGAATTAATTATTAAACTAATCACATACTTCTTTAGAATACAGGTTTTTATATTGGTTCTTACGTTTGTTTAGCTGATACTAAAAATACATTTGTGAACATGCTGTTTAACTCCCAAAAATTAGAAAATAAAAGCTAATTTCTAAATTATTGGAAAGAAAAAGGTAGGTTTGCTATCACGTAAAGCTTTTTGGCCCCTGTGAAGCTGGGGCATACTTGTGCCGTAGCTTTATTAAATACACTAGTTCTTAATATTGTGACAGTCTGCAATAAGAATTAGTCTCTCAAACATGGATTTACAATATAACCCCCACCTGCTTTATTGGAGCAGTTTCAGTTAAATTGAGTACGTCATTTGCTTCTTTGTCCTAAAACTGCCTAAATGAAGAGGCAGGGGGCAGGGAGATGTTTCTCTCCCTGAAGCAACAACAGAAATTTCGTTTCCAGTAAGGGAAGGGATAGTCTATGTCTAAGGCAGGTAGTCTGTATGTTTACCCACCTAAAAACATGGTGTTTCTGATACAGTTTTTTCCTTGAGTGTTTAAGTAATTAAATGCAAAAAGTGTGTTTTGGTAAATTAAGTTTGAGACATGCAAAATCCAAGAAATGTACAGTTATTCTTAACCCTTTATCTTGAACCTGTGCTGTGGTGCCTTTGGTGTGACTTTTTCCCTGGAAGGATGACTTGAGGATAGCAGGATATGGGTATAAATTTATATTTCTTGAATTTCTCTGTGTCACAATCTTAGCATTATTTGAATCTAGTTCTTTGTATTTGTAAATGTATTAAAATGGTTTGAGTTTACCAAAGAGTGACTTATCCAAAATTGTCTCAGACAAAAGCAAACAAAAAAAACCATCGCGTTGATTGTACAGGTTCAGGTTCAATACATTGTAACAGACTGTTAAGGGGCAGGAAATGATCCGTTTTTCTAGGAGCCGTGATTCAGCAGTGTGCAAGTCCTGCTCGCCCCAGCTCGGGCGGGCAGCGTTCTTGCCTCCAAGCCATAGTCCAGCTCTGCGGCCGGCAGCGCCCCGCGCGCGGCTCTCCCGGACACCGGCGTCACCCCTGGCAGCAGCGGTGCCACCGTGCCTTGTCACACAGTGGGGTGCCAGGATCAGCGCTGTCACAGACACGAGGTGTCATGATGGAGTTTGTGTCACCAGCCCACCGAGCAGGAGGCCATTGCTTTAGCAAACGGTGGAAACCTTGTGCAGTGTCTGTGCAGTTCTCAGCACAGAGCTGTTACACATTTCATTTACAATAAATGCAGAAGTCAATAAAATATGTGAAGAAATATTTGACAGCAAAATAAGTAATGAAATTATACAGGCTGGTTCATAATTGAGTCTCTTGTTAATCTACCTTTTTAATTCTAGACAAATGTGAAAACAGTGACAGTGTCCTTTCCTCTAGATGCTTAACCCAAACTGTGAAAATAAAGGATTTTATACCTTTGCTTATGTTTCTGGTTTAAAACCATTATTTTAGTTTTCTTTATCAATTATCTTCCATATTATTTCTTTTAAACTTGTAAATACATTTAGAAAATAGCTTTGTAAATACTTACAATGTATTAAAAGTTCAGTTTGGTCACTAAGGCCTTGAGATTGGCACTGCTTTCTGAGTGTGAAATCTTTCTGTAGCATAAAGGATACTGTCAGTTCACTGTCAGCAGGGTAGACTGTAGGCCTAAATTGAAAGTTTTAATGCAGTCTTCCCCAGCATAGATCCATGTTTTATGCTGAAGCCTTTGGTTTACTTCTAGACAAAACAATGAGGCCTCTTAATATGTTAAGGCTGAATTATGGGAAGAAGAACAGGAATAAAATCAAGGGCTGGGAAAATATTGAATAAGCTTTACCTTTAAATATATATATAATTTGAATTTTTATATTAGTTTACTGTGATTCTTTTATTGTCATTTTTCTAAACAGGTTTCACATGAAACCTTGAAAGGGACTCAAATATGCAACACCTAATCTATTTTCCAAGGGAATTTTACCCTTGAATGGTGCTTTTTGACTGGTCAGGGTTATTTATTAAATTTTATATTTGAAAGTATTTGGGGAATTATGTAAATCCTTTATATGAATCTCTTTATTTCATGAATTGTAAATTTCATAATACTCAGTGATCAAATTGGAAGTTTAGTAAAGTCATTCAAAATGTTCAAACTTTATAATCTGTGTGCATTTTACATATATTTTATCAAGTGCCAGAATACTTGTATTTAATATTGTAGATTTAATACTACTTGCACATCCCTGCGGCAGCATTAACTTAAGTTACGCAAGTTTACATTAAAAAAATAAAAAAAGCTAAACAAATAAGTAAGCCTGGGACATGTGTTCCTGTATTTCTTCAGGGGATGTGAAGCCACGTATCACTGACTGAGCAGGTTTGCTTTTTGCTCCTGTAGCTCGCTCCTGCTATGGCAGATGCAGAACTGCTGAGTCCCATTCCCACAGGCCAGGGTTTCAGCCTTTGGACTCAGCCCAGGAACCTCTGGTTCTAGATCTGGTTGGAGGTAGAGCTCTTGCACGATTTTAACAGTGTTTGTTTCTGACTGAAAATTTGTATTTTTAAATAACTTTTGTTTGTATGGTTATTTTTCAAGATAAATAATTGAACAGTTTGAATGACTTGACTTGGTGTCATTATCTTGCAATATAAACCAGGAACCTCACACCTCCGCACTTCATCGCCACATGAAGTAAATGAAGCTAGCTAAGCTGATGCTGTAAGAATTAGTAACTTGCCATTAAGGATTATTTTACAGCATGAACTTTAAAATATTTATTCAAATGATATTTTACTCTTGTATTCACTTTGTTTTTAGATTTGTGACATGAATATTTCTGTGCTGCTTTATTTTGTTCTGATGAGTTTGTTTCTTGCTTGTAAATAGCTTTTTTTATGGTATAAAGTCAATCGGAATTGCTGTTTGTAAATTAAAATGCTTCTAGAGCAAATCTATGGTGTCAGTGTCTACATTTAGATATTTAATTACTAAGGGGCTTACATTTTAGGTGCTGCTTACTGAAGTGTTACGAGAAGCATTTTAATACTGATCTGCCAACTAGAAATCAAAAGTCTTTAGAGACAACTACTCTTGAAGTTTCTCTGTTTTGGCAGCATTAATTACTTAGATTAATTAGGACTAAGATTATCATTTGCATTGTGCGCTCCAAAACCTCATCCAATTTTCAGAGCAAAACAAAAAGTCCAGCCAGGTGGTGGCAATCCATCCATGCCGTTCCAAGGCAGGTCTGTTGAAGAGGGACACACTGCTTCATTCCTACAGCAGCAGTTTTGTTTTATGTTCTGCCACATGTATCAGTAGGGCTGATGCTGCTCCCAGCGAGTGTAGGTACACCCCTCCTCACCCACAACCTCGAATTTAACAGGAGCAGCCCCAGTGCAGCTGTAGGCCATGGTTATCTTGACTGGCAGTGGGATTTGGAGTTGAGTGAGTTAGTCCCTGAGTCCCTGTTGGTGTCAGGGTAACTATTCCAGCAAAACCTCCCTTCAAATCCCCTTGTAAGGTCTGAAACTTCAAGGAATGCAGAATGGAGTAAACAAGACCTGACTATTAGGAGTGGGACAAACAAACTGCTGCACTGGCCACGGACATGATCAGGTGCCTGGAGCATCTCTGCTCTGGAGCCAGGCTGAGAGAGCTTGGGGTGCTCACCTGGAGAAGAGAAGGCTCTGGGGAGACCTCAGAGCCCCTTCCAGCACCTAAAAGGGCTCCAGGAGGGCTGGAGAGGGACTTTGGATGAGGACCTGGAATGCCATGACAAGAGGGAATGGCTTCCCACTGCCGGAGGGTGGGGTTAGATGGGATACTGGGAAGGAATTCTTCCTTGTGATGGTGGTGGGGGGAGGCCCTGGCACTGGGTGCCCAGAGAAGTTGTGGCTGCCCCTGGATGCCTGGAAGTGTCCAAGGCCAGGTTGGACCGGGCTTGGAGCACCCTTGGACAGTGGAAGGTGTCTCTCCTCATGGCAGGGAGGTGGAATGCGATGAGATTAAGTCCCTTCCAACCCAAATCAGTCTGATTCTATGAATATTCTGAAATACCTGAATTCTCATCCTAGCTGGCACATCTAAATTCAGCATCAAGGAAAAAACAGACACAGAGATTGAATACTTGTTTTAAAAGTGCTATGAAATACCACTTTCAGCAAAGCAGAAAATAGAAAACAAAGATTTTGTGAAAAAGTTTTGTTGAGACAGCTAAGGAAAAAAATGGTTTAGGTTAGAAAAACAGTTCTGTTCACCTGATCTTTGTGCACATGCAGACATAGGCCCCATTGCTTAACTTTTTGTAATGCAAACTTCCTGAAAACAGTTTGAGGGGAAGTTAGAATAGCCAACGAAAATGACACACAGAGCTTATACTCTTCCAGCAATAATTATGCAGAGAAAATGAAGCCAAATCCCATGGATGCTATGTTTCATGAACTATATTAAATAGCATAGTACATTTGTATTGTGCATGAGTTTAGAAAAATTTTAAATTGAATATTATGTCAAAAGTCAGTTGAATTATAGAAAGAAACATTTCATTAAAATTTAGGGAAATTATATGGCTGATGACATTGTCTAAAGTAACATTACTTGTCTATGCATTCTTTTCCACCAGAGGGTGCTGGCTGATTTTAAAAAATATGTTATATAGGGGTCATTTAAGGCACTGTACATAGCAGAAGCCTAAAATAGGAACAAAAAAAAAGGTTTGCAGTCTTCATTATGACACCTTCAAGAGGAGAAGGTGGTGGGTGATTCCATTGTTAGCAGAGCAGTGTTTATACCCAGGATTTCAGAGGCTGTCCTGCTGTACTGCATGAGACCTGTAGAAATACCAGTAACTAATGTATATTTTTCAAAGACTGTAGCCCATAGACAGTTGTTTTAATGTCCTGGCACAGTGATACAGCACAGAGCAGAAAGCATTTTACCAGAGAATTCTGTACTTTTTCTCTAGTGGGAACTGATGCTGTAAGTATTAGAGGAAAATGTGTTGCTTGGCAGTACATCAATAGGATAAACTCAAATAAGAATAGTATATTAAATGATTGGAGATTCAAATTAAATTAATTTTCTTTAGCCTCTCTAAGGGGGAGGGAAGTGTAGGGAAAATACCTTCTGCATAGTGCCTTTGGCTTTGATATAGTTATTGGTGTTGTGAGCATCAGAATTTGAAAGCAGATCTCAAATCTTATTTTTATAGTTTATTCTCAAACTGAAATTTTCTGCCTTGAAAGGCGGGCTCATACACAGTTGTGATATCTGAAAATGTTTAAACTGCTCTGAGTTTGATAGGCACTATAAAACCTTTAGTAACCAGGAGAAAGACACCTTCTAAATGTATTCTGCTCATCATGCAGTATCTCAAAGCTTCCTCTGCACACATTCACTAGACTTTTGTTCTCTAACATGCGAACCTGCAGGCCAGCCTGATGGGCTGGGTGGAATACTGCATCTAGCTAGGAGTCCACGGAGCCAGTGTTTTCCTGTAGTGATGCCTACAGTGTAGACACACACACTGTGCCTGAAGGTTGCTTTTAGAGAAGCTGTAAATCAGAGAAGGGAGCTCCATCCTTCTGCCTCGTAGCTTCAAGTACCACTCTCAATTACCAAGAAGCCCACAAAGCTCTGTTTGATTGCCTCGGAAGAACACAAGCGCTCAGTGCCCTGCAGTATCATCACCCGGACCCGAACGTGATCCCGGTTTCAGCTTGGAGGTTCCGAGAGGTTTGTCGGTGCACGGGGAAGGGAGAGCCGTAGCCCGTGCTGCGGCGAAGGGACGCGAGCGAACGGCACTTGACTGACTCTTCTCCGGGAGCGGCCAGACCCTCCGCTCGGGGCCGGGCTGCTGCCGGGAGGAACACTCGGGCTGTTCGGAAGCTCTGCCCGAACCCCCGGGTTCGCCCCGCGGCCCGACCCCGAGCTCCCGCCGCCCTCACGGAGCCGCGTGCGCAGCCGCGCTGTGACCGCCAGGGGGCGCGCGCGGGGCGGGCGCGGCCAAGGACGGCGCAGCAGCACCTGCGCTCGCGCGCTCCCGCCCCGCCCGCGCCCATTGGCGCGCGCTCCCGTGCGGGGAGACAGTTGGCTGGCGCGCGCGTCACTCCCCGCGCCCCGGCTCCGCCCCGCGGTCCCCAGCCGGGCCGGGCCTCGTCCTCGGCGGCGCTGAGGGCACCTCCCCTCACCGAGAGCTCGCTGGGGGCATCGAGCCCCGAACAGGTGTGCCGCGGACGAACCCCGCCTGCCCCGCAGAAAAGGTGGGGCCGCTCGCCACGGCCCCGCGTCCCTCCGCCTTCTGCCTTCCCCCCTCCCGGCGTGTGTTGCGGGCGGGGCTCTGCGGCGGCGGGCCCCGGCGGGCGCCCTCCCTCGGGAGGCGCCACTTGCCGGAGGCCGGCGACTGCCGTCCCCCGAGGGGACAGTGTGGGCCGCTGCCGCAGCGCCGCCCGCCGTGGCGGGTCCGGGCGCCTCCTGCGCGGGGCGCGGCAGGTGCGCGGGAGGCGGGGTGGGCGCCGGGCTCTGGAGGGGATGGCGGCGCTTCCGCGCTTCGCGAGCGCCCGACAGTCCCCGGGCCTCGTCTTGGAGAGGGCCCGGGCCCGTCCCCGCCGGGCGATGTCGACGCCGGGGCTCCGGAGTCGGCCCGGGGCGCTGAAGCGGAGCGGGCACGTGCGGTCGGTGCCGCGCGGCGCGAGTGCGGGCGGACAGCGGGAGCGGACTTGGTACCGATATGGGGTGTGGGGGGAGCACAGGGAAACCGCCTAGGGTTGGCCACGCCCTCCCGTGTCTTTCGGAATAAATTTGAAAACTATTTGCATATCATGCGGATGAAACCGTCAGGGTCTTGTTAAGAGGCTTGACTGCCGTCTGTTTTCAAATCACTTCAGATAGCTTTTGGTCTAGCTTCTGCAGGCTTATGTCAGCCTGGGGCTTTGGCAGGTAGTGGATGGAGAAGGAGTGGATGTTGAAATTCTTGGTTATAGACGTACATGGTGCTTTCTATCTGTGGTTTGTTGTTCTGAACCCAACAAAATAGAGCAATAGAGTATATGTGTTCTTGTCATACTAATTATTGAAAAAATTGAAGTGTGTTGGTGTCTTTGAAATACAGAAGGATATTCCTTGCCTCAGAAATCTTATCTATGAATGTTGCAATCTTTCTTTTATGTCCAACTTTGACAGTCAGATATTTTTTCTCTTGTTGATCATTCATGCCATGCCTAATAGATACTCTTCATGTTTGTGAAGGACAGGAAGCTGCTGTAAAGGGCAGAACTACACACACTTGTTTGTTCATTTTCTGTATGTTGCCCATCTTGCATGATGTAGCACCAGTTTGAAGCAAAGTAACTACAAAACACTTTTAAACCAAGTTATGTTGTTCATTTTTCTGTTTCATTACCATATTTTAGTGAAGGGAAGACATCTAGAAGTTCAGGTGCATAGTAATTACAAGGTTTGCCCTTTACTAAAGTGGCACACGATGCAGGGCAGACAACAGGCATCATGTCTGTAATTTGATTGAAATGCTTAAGTGGATGCTAACCCATTTTTAACTTGTTATTTTGATTCTTCTATGAACTAGGATCATTTGCTCACTCAAGGAGTGCCTACTGGATGAGTTTTGGATGTGCCAAAAGAACACTGCTTTTCCAGCAAAAGACAGCTTGCTTTGATGCCAGTTGGAATTATATATAGTTATAGTCTAGAAGACAGACTTTTTTAAGGTGGAGGTTCCCTAATGATGAAAGGAAAATAGAGACTGTAGTAGAGGCATAGTTGTAACACCAATTGATCTGCAATGTTTTTTACCTTTATCAAAACAACATGGGCTTTAATGGGGTTTTCATGTCAGTCTATATAAAACAAGCTGTCTTTGAGATTATTTTCTTCTCATTTGATGCATAATTTTATTAAACATTATGTTTTATAAAAGTTGGTATAAGGCAAAAGAGGAGAAAAAGGAAGGGCTATGCCTACTATAAATGTTACCAAAATGAGTTACCTAAGCAGTACTTTTCTCAGGTTTGTTGCTGATCATGTTTGGTGGAAGAGCTATGGCTTGTGTCCATTTTGCTTTGTTTAGTTAAGCCTTGAAGAAAATGGTATGAGGATGACTAGCATTTACAATTCATAAAGCACCTTGAAAGAAATGAGTGAAACCAATAAACAATACGTGTTGGCTTGGACCTTTGTGTTGATTGACATTGAGGAAGAGTTACAAGCACATATTCAGAGTATATTTAGCTATGAAATTTATAATAAGTTGCTCTTCCCTCTGTGATGTGTATGTAGTTCTTTTGAGTTTGAGAATTTATCATATACCAATGGAACTAGAATGGGGAACTAACAATGAAAGCTGTGAGGGAGAGGTAAGAATAAAAGTATTAGAGTGCATGTTTCAGATGAGGAGTGCCCAGTCTGAGAAGAACCGAGTTGTAAAATAAATGTCACTGTAATCCTGTTTCCTGATGTTTACAGGAATGTTATGCTTTTAAACAAGAGATAAAACTGCTGAAAAGCCAGAGCTAGACCCAGCAACAGACGAATGGAGGTGTGCAGCAAAATGGGTTGAGAGCAGAGCTGTCTTATTCCACTGTAAGTATGCAATTGTATTTAAAGTTACAGGTATTTAATATTTTCACTTATATTTGATAATCAGAGATCATGGAAGTGCCTGTCAGTTCTCTTCTGTTTAGGAAACTTGAGTTGTAGTAGTATTTTACTATAATTTGCAGGTACATGTTTCTTTTCCTGTAACTGTTCCATGAAGCTTCCCTTAAAGTATAACTTCCCTAAACATGTGTCTTCTAAGTTATTCAAGTTTGCAGACTTGTTTGAAGGGTAATGACTTTTTGATTTTTTGATAATTAGAAAAATAGCATGGGACATTCAAGCCAGCATTGTAAGCTTCCTACTCATTCATGGTTTTAGCGGCTGAGGATTCTGTGAGATTTGAAATAATTTTTGACAGCCTTTTGTTAGGATATTTTGCATACAGCTCTTAAAGTAGAAAACTGAGACATTGCATTCATTATAATTTTGAAAAATAAGACAACCTTATTTTTATTCAACTTGTAGAATGTGAGCTTACTATTTTGGTGTAGTGAATGACACAGATGTCTTTGTATCCAAGTTGTCCTATGACAGTTACTTTGAAAAGCTGAAATTTTAATTGTTGTAGGGCAGCATAGTGACAGCAAAGGGACTGATGACAGTCTAGTGTAACATGTGAGTAGTCAAGTAAAACATGTCATAAATGCATGACCTGCGCATTAGGTGTTGTTTTTAATGTACTGTTAGATATAATTCAAATCAGTTGTGTATTCATAAAACCCAAGAGTTTAGGACTTGGGTTCTGAAGTTGTTTCTTAAACTCATCACAGCAGCTATTTCTCTACTCAAAGTCAAACTCATTTGAGTACGTGCACTGGAGGGGTGGAAGCAGGAGAGTTGAGAAAATTTTAGAAAGGGAAGTCAACTTTGAATGTGCTTTTTCCTGAATTAGACTTGATCCATTGTCAGCTATTGGAAGATTGTCAAGATTCAGTTTTTTTCAACCTGTTTACTCAGGGACAATGCATGTTATTGAGGAATAGTTATTTGCTTGAGGGATTTCAGTTTATGGTCAGCTGAATTAATCCACATCCCCATGTTATTTCTGTTACATTTTTTGTTATTCCTGTTACATTTTTTGTTATTCATCATTAACTGTAGTAAGAAGTTTCTCAGAAAAGGATGTGCATGAAACTGCTCATATGAAATTGTTCATAGTGTATTTTATCTATAGGTGGTACTGTTGCCTAAAGCACAGTGAAATATATTAGGGACTTCTGATGAAATGGATACTGAAAATACACAAGCATTTACTTTGGAAGATCTGTAAAAAGCCATCACATTTCTGTGACTAATCTTCTGTAGCCTAATTGCTTTGTTCTTACTAAACTGTTAGTTGGCAAATATTATTTAAATCCAGGCTTTCAAATAATCTAGAATTTCTCATGTTGTGCAAAATGTCCACCAAGGCCTAATGTTTAATTACTTCAAAAAGACTTTTTGAAATTAAGAGATTTTTCATGTAAAGCAGTATGACTATTGACACAGCTCAACTGTCTGGTGTCATATCTGTGTTTGTAAATGAAGTGTGTGTCATAAAAGGGCTCAGAGTGCCATACAGATAGTTATTTTCTGAAGGAAGTGGGGTTCACATAGGTAATTTCTATAATCTAGGAGATATGATCCTTTTTCCCTCCACTTTCCAGGAATCATATGTGAGGGGTTGAGAAATGGGGTTTGAGAGAGGTGGTACTTACTGGATGGGGCACAAGTGAAGATACATTGTGTTTGTACTTTTGGGACAGGATGGATGCTGTCAAGAAGTAATTGGTCATCAGTGTTGCTCAGTGCTTTTGAGGTTTGTGTTTCTCTAGGTTAGCAAGTATCCACGTAGCACTCAGCAGCTGCTACTTTGAAAGATGTAAAGAAATTCTCTACAAATCCTTCCAGGATGGTTTACTCTGTCACTGCAATGACAAACAGTTTCTAAATTGTGCAAGCTCAAAAGGATTTTGAAATCCTTTTGCATTTACTTCTTTTTCTTTGTTTCTTTTAATTAAAGTTGTGATAATGACCTGAAAGAAACCTAATGAGAGGGCAGGAAAAGGTATGTAAACATCTAGGATACAGAGAACAAGCAGTGTATTGATTTAGATACTGCAATGGTATTTGCCTTTTTGTCTTTATTACCAATAGAAGAAAAAGATGGGGCTTCTCCCCAGCCACCACCCTGCCCTTAAGAGAGCTGAACTTGGACATGATGTAGATGGTGATACAAGTGTCACATCAGTGACTGATTGCAAGCAGGGGGCAAAAATATAACCCTGTTACCGTTTCATTCTGTTTTCATAATAGAATCCTTTTCTTCCACTAGTTAGCTGTGCTAACATACTTTTGTTTGTACTCTATGCCCACAGCATCTGAGTATGACTTTGTTCTTGGTTCTTCAAGGAAAGAAAGGTTCTAGTGGTGAACATCTGGAAGAATAGTTTAGGAATGAGGAAAAGGAAAATCAATGCAATGACGAAAAACTGTTCAGAACTGAATATGAGTTCTATATGGTATGTTGTAAATGTGTCTTTAGGCTGGATGTTGCCTGGGGATGTAGTAATATAGTGTTGGTCTTGCTGAAGGTAAAAAGCAAGATTGTTTTAGGTGTTCTTCATCCCCTTATCTCGATCGATGCCAGTTAACCATTCTGATGTCTGATTCCAAATTCTGGGAGGCATATCCTCTGAGGAGCAGCTGAGGGCTTTGTGATTATCTAGTTTAGAAAACAGGAGTCTGAGCAGCAACCTCATTGCTCTATGCAGCTTCCTGAGAGGGAATGTGGAGAGGGAGACGGTGATCTCTTCTGCCTGGAATCCAGGGGCAGCACATATGGAAATGATTCAAAGCTGCACCAGGGGAGGTTCAAACTGAACATCAGTATGCATTTCTTTAGCTGGGAGGGTGCTCAAATACTGGAACAGGCTTCCTAGAGATGAGGTTGGTGTCTCATGCCTGTCAGTGTTTAAGAGCCTTTGAACAGTGCACTTAATAACATGCTTTAACTTCTGGTCATCCCTGAAGTGGTCACGCAGTGAGACTAGATGATCATTGTATGCCTCATCCAACTGGAACTAATCTGTTCTAAATTTATTGTTTTAAAATAAACCAAATCCCTACTGGTTACCTCTGTTGGTTCTAACCAAGTTTATCAGTGTTGAGGTAGGGCCCTAGTGCACTTTGTTTTCACTGAACCAGGTGTCCAGCTAACTTAAGAAAGGACAGTTATCTTTTGTTAGAATGCTGAAGTATATTTTCTTAAAAGCATGTTGCAGCTCTCGGTTCATGATTCAGTGGTATTAGGAAAACCATAATCAGCTAAGGAAAGTATTAAGTAAATGGTTTTTCAAACAAATCAGTGAAGCCAGTTGACTTATGGAGTCTGGAATGGCTGAATTAGGGCTAGTAAGAAACTCAGCATTTTCCCCTCCAATGGTAGAATAAATTAAGAACAACGGTCATCAGTGGTTGCTGACACGGTTATTTTTTTATTTGCTGAAAGCAATGTGAACAGTCAGTGACTTCCTTAGATTGCTCTGCTAGCATTCAGAAATTAGCACACAGGGGCTTTGTTGGCCAGAAGTGGTTTTCTGTGCTTAAGAGTCTCTGACTTTCTTGTGAGTTGGGTAACTAGTACTGAGACTGAACTTAAGGGCACTTTGACTGCGTTACATGCACGTTACTAACAGCAGTATAAAATCGTCATTTTGCTTTCGGAGAATGTTGCTTCTGTGGCATTGATAACAAGATTTTACAAATGCTGCTAAAATAATGGCTCTAAGGTTTACTTCTGTGCTTGGTTTTGATGATGGTATTTTTGTGGTTTTTTTCCAGTTGTTTTTGCACTGTCTTCAGTTTTGCTTCAGAGAGCGCTATCAAATTGGCAAAGAAGAACAGACAACCTCTGGTGATATGCATGTTTGCATCCTGATTTATCCACTTTGCTTCTGGCAGCCTGTGAAGGAGATCTACTGCAGTGTGCCTGTGAACCTTCCGTGCAAACATAGAAGGTGTTTTCTTAGTTTTGACTTTTAGTATTGTTTATGTAATGCATCATTTTAATGATTAACCTGAGAAAGTTGAAAGAAATTGTATGAATGAAAAGCGGTGAAAAGAAGCTTGTCTGTCAATTTATGTCATTTTAGTGACTTTTTGCCTTTTATTGCAAACATTTTGGGCCTTTGATAAGTTTTAGAATTTCAGAATTTTTAATTTTGTTGTTGTGAAATATGCAAGGGGAATATTGTTTTGGTATCTTTCTTTATGTTGTCTGACAGCCTCTTCATACTGTGGGCTTAATATTAGCTCCTGTGTTACTTTGTGTGCAGTGATGCTTTCTGCAGGTGAGGAAACACTTCAAATGATCAAGTGGACTTGACTTAAAAGGATAATAGATTTCTATGACTGTCATGAAGGTAGCAAAACAAGTGGGTGTGTAGAGAAGTATTTTTTTCACAGATGTGAATCTTGGAGAAATCTTTGCACATAGGAAGAAGCAGTGCATTTTTAATGCTTGTGTTATATTTGGAACATTTTGGGGGGAGGGGGGTAAGGCAAGAGGAATCTATTTTGATCCTGTCTAGAATGAAAGTTTCTAGCCTTGCAAGATTTATGTATGTGCTGAATGTTGAAAGGCAAAAGTATACTAGTGCTTTTGGGTTTAGGTATTAAAGCATTTTTGTCTCACTTTGATATAATGAACATTAAAACTTGGTGTAAAACTGAACTTGAGCATAGTACAAGTTCACATACAGGATTTTTCTTTCCCTTTCACAGCATTATTGATTCCTCATGCCCTGGAGAACCTATTCAGAAAGGCAGGGATGGAGGACACAAGAATATTTTTGTGGCCTTAATGTAAATGCCACATGTTAAAGAAATTACATCTACAGTAAGTAGATTATAAGTGGAATTACTTTCCACTTCAGGATTGTAAGGACTATTAAGAAGAACAACTCCAGACCTAGAAATACTTAGCAGCCTGTTAATGCTCAAAATGAGTTAACTTTATAAGAAGAAAAGAAATTGAATCTTGCCTTGTTTAGCAAAGAAGATTTTGGCATTATTTGAAGCAAAATTAGTGACTTGTTTTATGTGAGATCCTGGGAAGAATTCTTAGTCTTTATAGGAATGAGAAGTGAAGACCTCATCATTCAAAAAGGAGTAATATAAGAGATTATTTTTATTCTTAGCTGTTTGCTTTTTCAGAATTTTTCTATTGGTGTGATCAGTGTTGTGGGAGGGAACGTGAAGCTGCAGGGGGAGATGTGGCAATATCCCTTGCTGCACATGTGAGCAACTTCCAGATTTTGCTGGAAGAGTCCATGCATAGGAATCAGTGGCAGTGCCTGCCATGGGCTCATGCATGTGTGCTGTGGGGAATGATGACACAACCATGCTGTTTCCTCAGTTAAAGAGAATGAGAGCTTCAGCTGACCTGCTAGTTCTGTAAGCAGTTTGTGGTAGCCTGTGGTTTCTGAGACTTTGTCCTGCCTAGGAGGGACTTCATATAAAACCTAATTCAACATTAATGGCAAATAATACACTTTTTTTCCCCTGCATTTCTTGAGTTGAATGGAGGTTAGGGGTGACGACTTGGCATGGCTTTAGCAATATTCAGTTGTACTCCTTCAGAGTTGGTACCTGGAAAAGAGCATCTATCTCCCAAGTTCTTTGCTCTGAGAAAGAAAAATTAAATCTCTTGTATTGCTGGGTTATTTTCTGTGTGTGTTTCAGTTTTTTTATAAATTTTATTTATTCCACAAATAATTTGCTTTGCAGGAATTTCTGTTTTCAGCCAGTGGTGGCTGAGCTGAAACTTCCTGCATCTTGTGGAGAGCATGTATAAAAGGAATGACCTCATGGCCAATGTGATGGTCACCTCCGCCACTCCAGAGGTACAGTTCCTTGGGTTTTATTGGCTTCTGTACCAAAATGGAAATTTTGGCTTGTTTCAGCTTTCACAGAAGCCCTTTCCACTACTGGTAAAATACCACACCATTTGTAAGGCAAAGAAACATGGCAGGAGAGTAATTGGAGAACACTCCATGGCTTGTGGTGTTCACAGATGTGTTTTTTTATTGTTGTTGATGATGATTACTCACTTTGTTTAGTTTTAAATAACATTTTTGACCTGTTACTCTGTAACTTAGAGCATGTATTATTAGTGAGCTCAGAGCAATGTAATCAGAATGGAGTCAGTCAGAAATAGAACCCAGAAATATCCAGCTGCATTTTTCCTTCCCCCCCCTCCCTTTTATCTTTCTCTTTTTTTTTTTTTTTTTCTTTTTTTCTTCTTTTTAATTTACTGGTCTGCTTGTGAGAAAGTGCTCTAAGATTTTCTTCATTTTAATGTTTATATCCTTTGGAGACCAGGCAGCTCTTTGGTGCTACTTCCAAAAGCTGCCTCATGCTGTGTTGAGCTGCTGTGCGCAGTTAACGGCTGTTTGTCGCTCCATGACAGCCAATGGAACACTGCTTGGGAATTAGCTGCTGGACTTTTTCTAGGTTTTTGCTTTCATCTAATATTATGATGAAATATTACTAATCAGCAACAGTAAAGTTTGTCCTGTAAAGTGCACATTTTAAATGTGGGATTGGAGAAACTCTTTTTCAGCTTTAAGATGGACAGTAGTACTGCATATGTATTCCAAAGTTGGGTGCACCTGGATTTATAAAGGAGCATATTAATAATCTGTTATATATTTTTATTTTTGCTTTTCCAGACTTAATCAAATCTTGTGACAACCCATTTCAGTCTTTCATTGCCAGGTTTTTTGTTTTAGCACATTAAATAAATGAAGATCCATAGTTTTTAATAATTCTACAGGGTTTACCAGATTGTTGAATATATAATAAACGTCACTTATCTATACATAATTCTCTTCACATTCATATATTTTCAGTGCTCGTAACAGCTGCCTTGTAACTAATTATTTATCATTGTAAGGACATTGCAAGCCCCTGTGCTTGGGCTTAATGTCTTTGGAGTGAGGAACAACATCAAAAATCTTTTGGAAGTCTAACAAGACTATTAATCTTGATCCTTTACTCACTACCCTCAGTAGATACTGAGGCAGTGCTTCTCTTTTAGAGACACTGACTTGGCACTTTCCTGATACAACATAATTCTGTGTTTCTGCTAATTCCCCTGTATTCCCTTCTTAGGTTTGACCTGTACAAATGTCAGGTTCTCCTAATCAGTAGTGTGCAGGTTAAATTTCAGGATGTATCAATTTTCCCATTGTTATAATGTGGATAGAACATCTTGACTTGGATCTACCTACTCTTTTCTTTGTGCATTTAATTTTAAAAATCCTATGGAAAATGAATCTTCAAAATCTCAACACATTTCCTTTTGTGTGGCAGTTCTTTAATTTAGTCTAATGGCTTGCTAAAGCTGAAAATGTCATACAGCTAAAATTTTATGTCATTGTAGTTTTTGCCAAAGGAAGTTGAAAACATTAGTGCACAGTGCAAAACTAAATTCGATAATTTGGTGTCAAACTTCTTGAAGTTCATACATTTTCTTGTCATTACGTAGTATTTTTGCACATATTTATTTCCTGATTTGTAGATGAAATTCATCATTCTGCAGATAAGCCTACTATTCTTTCTTTGTAGGGTAGTAGCAGCTCGGATTCTCTGGAAGGGCGAAGTTCAGATTATGCCAATAAAAGCTACGATGCAGTCATATTTGATGTGTTGAAAGTAACTCCTGAGGAGTTTGCTGTAAGTACAAATGTTATTTTTGCATTTAAACTTGTATAATATTCAGGGCTAATAGAGTACTAAAAAATACATGTAATCTTTTTTTCTTAAAAAAAAAATCTTTTCAGGAACACTTTTGTTTATTTAAAAGATTTGTTTATTTAAAACAAATTTCTACCTTTATCAACTTCAATGAAATAAGTCTGTCTTGGGATTTAGTCATTTAGTACTGACCTGACACAGCATATTTGTTTTACTGTATAAAGTCATTTGAAATTTTTAAATTCTTTTAGGCGATCTTAGCATAGGTTAGTTCTGGTCAGTGAGGAATATGTGTATGGCTTGTAATTACTAAAGGACAGCTGGAAATACATCACTATCAGCTCTTGATATTACATGATATAAAATTCTCTCTTCATTGCAGAGCCAGATAACATTGATGGATATGCCTGTATTTAAAGCTATACAGCCTGAGGTAGGTTTTCTTAAACCATCTGCTTACATCTTTGGAATTCAGTGCCTGAGGAAATGTGATGGTTCAAATAATGCTTTTTTGTTCAAAAATGCTCACCTTGCAGCACACTAATGTTTTTCTAGTCATATTCTCTGTTAGCACTGTGAATCTGTAATCCAGCATGAGTTACCTTGGTTTTTCATCTGTTGCCAAAGGAGATGACTGTGTATTTCTGAAGTCTTCTTGTCTTGTTTTGAGTGGTGGAGTGTTTCTTCAGGATAAGTTTATCAAGTGTAAAAGTTCTCTGTTCTCCTTTCTGTTGCTGTTTTTCAATTCATACCTGATTTCAGAGTTTGACTAATGCCTCTGGCCATAATCTCATTTTTAGGTTGCATCAGCTGCTTGATAAGATTTTTAATTTGTGTGATCATTTTTAAGATTCAAAATAATAAATGCTGGGAATAAATCATCCCAAATCCTTAAAAGTTAGTGTATTACTGTCTTTTAAGATTTTAACCTTTAAGAAAGACACAGAAGGGAACTTGAGGCCTGTTGAGGAAAAGCAGTCAAAGGTAACAGACAGACATTTGAAAATCAGTAATAAGAACTTGAGAAATGAAGAATAAAAATAGTTATCAGAATATAACAAATTTGTGTAAAAATATGATGGATTTAATTAATGCAAAAGGTACAAGAATCATGTAATTCCTGCTTCAGGTGTTTTACTATAAGAACATGTACTTGTGTCCATTGTGGCTTGTCTTCTTGTCCTAAGATTGGAATATTGTGGTTATATAAAGGGCAGCTCCTGCTACCCCATAATGTCAGCAGAACTGAATTTCTGACATCAGTAGGGGCAGTCAAGTTTAGAAGATTTTTAGTGGAAGCTCTAGCCACCTAATTTGCTCACTAACAAAACAAGTCATCATTTATTATAATGGTTCAGAGAGGTTAGCAGACTTCTATTTTGAGCAGGACAAATTTTTTATTTCCTTCCTATACTATCTGTTTTCTGTCCTTCCTGTCAGATTTTTTTTTTCCCCCCCAAGAACACCAGGACAATTTTATAGCTGAAAACACTTTCATGCTTCTGAAATTATATGTGTGCTCCAGGCAACTGGGGAGACTTTTTTCCTGTGGGAAAAAAAAGGCAAACTAGTAACGCAATAAGAAATTAGCAATACCCATAGAAAAATCTGCTAACAAAAAACTTTCGCTATGTACAAATTGATATACAGCTGCTTTTCCATGAGGAAGTTTTATTTAGACAAATATCAGAACTAAATGGAGGGGGTTTTTATTCTAACTACCTTTTCCAAAAGCAGAGGTAGTGTCATACTCTGAGGAGATGAATGAACTAAAAAATAAAATACGAAATTATAGATGTTCATTTTTAAAGCAAATTTTGCATTTACTTTAGTTGCTATGAAACCTGCTCCATAGAATTTTACAGCAAAAAATACCCCAAAACAATTGACTTGCTGTTTTTCTTTTCCTTTGTCATTGCTTCATTTTGCCTTTTGGAAATGAAATTTCCTGAAGTGCTATTCTGGCAAGTAGATGTAACTCACTTAGGAGTGATTAGAAGGAAAACTATTTTATTTTCAGCTTTTGCTAGAATATAGGTCTTTGAATATGTAGCAGTTACCATGAACTATTAGCTATGAATTGTGCTTTCTGATTTTCATTTTATTGGAATTCTCAATATAGTTTGTTTGCCAAAAATAAACTACTTTTTCTATACTGAAATTTTGCCAACTGTAGGACTAGGTTTTAAGGCAATAAATAGTCTGTGTATTTGTCATGAACCTGCTCATTGTTATTAGGTAAGTTATTGGACTAAGAAAGTTCACATATTCTGGTTGAAATTTAAGGTTAATCTTTTAACGTGACCTTATACATGGATGGAAATACCTAAGATTTTAGAGTTTTGGTTGCTAAGTCTTATCTCAAACACACAAACATCCTTTAAGCATGGTATTTGCTGAAGCTTTTTCCTGCTCTCCAACAGCTATTACTGAAAATCACATCTGCATTTTACTTTGCAGAATTTAGAAAGAGGATGTCTAGTTAACAGTTCTTTGTTCTCCAGCAGAAATAATTATGCTTAAGTTATAGATTTCTATGTAACTTTATTTAGATTTTTTTCCAAGTCCTGAAATTTCAATCTCCACAAATTTCACGGTTTTGCACACTTGATGGGAAAGTTCCCTGTGGCTGTGTGCATTGAGGAAACTGCCAGCATCTTTCCATTCCAAATAAAAAAAAAAAAAGAGATGAAGTGTAATTCTAAAACACTGTATATTGTAGCAGTATTAAAAAAATTGGCAGGGGCATTTTGAATCACTCACTTTTATCAACCTTCCTATTTGGTCTGAATTTTAAACCTAGTCAAATTTGCCATGCACAGGATTTTCCATTGTTACTCTCTAGTCCTCTTGCAACTGCTTAATATCCTTAGGTTACTGACCTCTTCCACTTTTCTGACAAAGGTAAATTTTGCTGTTCTTAGTAGAGTGTCTGAGACTTTTTTTTACATGTAAACATATGATTTCTAATATCATAAGACATGGACTGTTCATGTGGAGAGTCTATGTCCTGACATAAGCAAATTGGCATTTTTATTTACAGAAGTTTTGAGTGCTGGAGAAGGGGATTCAAAATATGTTTGGTACTGGAAGTACTTTTCCTGCTGCTCACACAGGCATGTACAGATCTCTAGAGTATGTTCCATTTATCAGCATTACAAAGTGCTTTTCAGATGCAGAATGCTCTTTGGCTGACTCTACCTTTTTATGTGAAGGTGTCTAAAATTAGTAGTGTATGTTTGGAAAGTTGAACAACATTTTGATTGAAACTAAGATTTCTGGTTCTAAAAACGGAAGAGTGATTTAGAACTAGTGTTAAAGGGAACTCATTTCTGTTTTTTAAGGCAATTTTTAAATGTATTTCCTAGGAACTAGCCAGCTGTGGATGGAATAAGAAAGAAAAACACACCCTCGCGCCAAATATTGTTGCCTTTACTAGGAGGTTTAACCAGGTATGTAATTTGATTACTGTCACGATCAGGTACTGTTTGACAGTTGGCTTTGAGTATAAACAGAACTACTCATGTGAATTAAAACCTACTTCTCCAAACGAGGTTTAAGATTTTTAAATGATAGCTCCTGTTTTCAATTGTTTTGTCCACATTTTCATGTTATTCCTCTAGACCATTTGTTCCTAATTATTAGTTCCTAATTTGTTTTGCTGTTGTGCAACATTAGCAATTTTGTTCCCTTTTTTTCTGGGTTTCACTTGCTCATTCAGTTATCTTGGTGTTGTCTCACTTCTCTATCTCTGATGGTGGTAATGCTTCAGGGCAATTGCAGTGATACAGATGGGAATTCGTGGGATCAGAAGTCTTTTCTTTCCTTACCCTGTTTTCTTCCTGGAGCATTGTGAGAGTTTGCAAATATTTAATCTAATTGACTAATAAAGCCCATTTTTTTGTAATAAATTAAAGTTGCATGTGTTTACAGGTCAGTTTTTGGGTTGTACGAGAAATACTAACAGCACAGACCTTAAAAATACGGGCAGAAATACTGAGCCACTTTGTGAAAATAGCAAAAGTAAGTGCAAATTTCTTATGCTATCATTCAAAACCATAATTTCTTCTTGTTTGTTTGTGCACTACTCCTGTGAGCCCTTGTTGGATTGCAGAGAGTTACAATTCTGTTTTAGCACATCTGTTATGTTGTACCACGTGAGTAAGACAAAGGCATGAGAACTGTTGTTTTCCACTTGGTTAGATGAAACTACCCAGTTCAATGTGACTCATATTGTACCTCTGCCTACCAAGTTTAAAAGTGGTTTGGGTTGTCGGTGGCCATTTGTGTGTTGACAGCATCAAATGTGGTTGTAAATTGTTCTGGTTTTTTTCTCCCTCCATTTTCAAACTTAACTTTTATGAAAAGAAATTTCTTGCATCTAAAATAGTTATTGTGAGACTTGTTTGGTATTCCTGCTTGGAATACCAGTATGTATGTATATATATATATACACCAGTATATATACCAGTAATTGCTGGTATAAAGCACTGCTGTTACAGCTCAGTTATTTTAATGAGTTTGAGCACTGCATTTTACTCTTCACTTTAAAACAAACAAAAAATTTTAAAATATTTAAACTATTTACAAGCTCTGGTCATTCTGTTTTTGATGACCCTGAATGACACAGCACTTGGATCTAAGTCCCGAGTGCTAATTTTGTATGTGTGAAATTGTGTGGGTGTAGATAATTAAAATAATATTTTCCATGTAGTACAAAACAATTTTTGTGCTGTGCATATTTCCAATCAATTTACTTAGCAGTTTTGTACTTTTAGAAGAAAATGTATCTGTATAAGTTACTGGCACAAAAAAATAGTCCAAGTAATAGGAGAGTGTTCGACTTTGTAGGTCCTGGGTTGTTCTTAGAAATAAGAGTTGTGGTGTTTGGGGTTTTTTTAGCCTGAACAAGGGGAAACACTGCCCTCTTTCCTTCTCTTGCTTTTTTACTTTTCCTGCTTTTCCCCCCATAAAGTCCAGATCTTCCTTAAATGCTTCTGAGCAGTGAGTAAATGGATCACTCCAGGATGAATCCAGCCTCTATTTAAGCATTACAATGAAGCTACATGGCAGCAATTCTCATTTTTCTGTTTTACATTTTTATGCTTGTTGTAGCAAGCATTATCATCTTGACAGCTGTATTCCAAAGTATTGTCTGCCTGAGATCGTTGTATTTTGAATAATTGTCAACACACAGAGTAAATTTAAAGTACATTGAAGTGAGGTAAATTTTTTCATATAAAACAGATTACAAAGGCAAAAGATGTGTTACTTCTGAGAGGGTTGTCAACATCTTTGTGTAATGTTTCTGCTTGATTAAATCTTTAATTTCCAAAATTGCATGAATTTTCAAGAACAAATACTTTTTCCTATTTTCTGTTCCTGAAGGAACAGCCTTAGAAAATAACAAACTGAAATCCAGTGCTGTTTGGATTCTCAAAACTGAAATGCCTCTTATTTTGGTGGATATACTTGTAAAATTGGCAACTTTTAAAGTGGTCTTAAGAATCTTGCACATGACAGCATTGGATAATACTTTGTCTGCAGACAGATGGAAACTTTGTATTTTATCAATTAAAAAATTGTGGTTTATTAATGCTACTTTGATATTAACTAATCCTGCTTCCCTTTCCAATGTGCTAAAAGCTATTATTCCCTTTTTTCAGAAGCTTCTGGAACTGAATAATCTTCATTCTCTTATGTCTGTGGTGTCAGCACTGCAAAGTGCACCGATCTTCAGGCTGACCAAAACTTGGGCTGTAAGTGTTGCCTTGACCCTTGTCCCTTCTGTTTTGTTTGAATTCTGAGGTTCTTTGGAAATTTGTCATTTTGTGAACTCTGGAAGAGGATGCTTTTATGTTCTTGTTTTTGTGGTACTGTGGTAACAGAGGTTAAATGTTCTGTGAAAAGCAGAAGAACAGCTGCATCTATTTTCCTGTAAATTTCCTGCTTTCCTGTGTGTTCTAGAAGCCACTGGTTATACGCTCAAGAAGGCTTCTGTTGATAAGTAATCTTAGAATACCCTTGTACAGAGCATGTATCAGTGTCCCCTTATCCAAAACATAGTGTGTCATTTGATACATTACCTAAAAGGAAGGCAAAAGGCATGTTACAAATATACAAGTGTTAATTTTGTGATTATTGTCTGATGCATTTCAGTTTGTATTTATTTTAGAAATGAAAAATATTGATAATTCTATTTTCAGAAATTCTGTCTCTGGAAGGCAGAATTTCTTAGCAAAACTTAGAGTAAATTTAAATATTTCTTTAAAGACGAACATGCAGTTATAGGTTATTTCTACTGTATGTAACATTTAACTAGAAAAAGGTTTGGGTAATTCTGATCAATTAAGTATTCTACACACCATGGATCACATTGACTGTTCAGCACTTATAAAGAAAGATGGCTATACTTAAGTCTTAGATAAATTTTTCAAGTTTTTAAAATGCTTGCAGTTATTTTTTAATTGCTCAGAATAAGGTTATGGGCTAATAAAAAAGTAAGTACCTTTAATAAAAAAAGTAAGGTGTTTTAAGCAGCTTGTTGAAGCTGGAAATAAATAGGGAAAATTGCTTATGTATGAAATGAAGTATGTGACTAATTTGCCTTAGACCTAAAGAGGTGCCAGGCTCTTTGTAGGCACAGTAGTTCAAAAATACAATACATTGCAGTGGCAGTACCTCAAGCAATTCTCAGTGCTGCTAAAAAGAAAACAGCAAAATTATTCTGCTTTAATATATTTTTATTATTTTTATGTTATTTTTTTTATTAACAGCTAGACTTAAAAGCTAAGTAGTACAAGAACTGGAATTTTCCAGAGGAAAAGATATATGAAGGAATGTGCTATGGAGCAGCTGTCCGCTGTCAGAAAGGACACAATGCAAGAAGACAGTGTACAGTGCCATAATTCTCCACTCACTCCAACTCAATTGGCTTTTAAAACCATCTTAAAAATATTCCTAGGATTTCTTAAGCCAGCTGAAACAGGAAATGCATTCTTATAGCTACAGTTGTATATTTTATGTTTACTTTTCAGCCCCCTGCGACTAGGATTTTTGCAGTATATCATGCATTTTGTTAGGCACAATCATGTTTGTTTTTCTAGTTTTCTGTAATAAGTCTAATAAATAGAAAACATGGATCCATGTTCTTTGTAATAATATCACAATTATTTACTTTCCATATACTTTTTTCTGAAAAGTTTTGTCATATACCTAATAAGGTACTGTTGAAATGTCACAATTTGCATTTATTTAGAGCATTTTCCATTGCTGTTCATACTTCTAAATTCAGAGGATTTTTAGCAACTCTGCTAAATTACGAGAATGTTGGTGACTGTATTAGAACACACTTTTTCTCTAAAAATTTAATATTGCTGAGGTTATTACTGACAAATTAGTCAGAAATAATGATCATGTTTTTTAATAGCTTAAGACCTACAGTAAATTGTAGGTAATTTTTTTTTAACATGTAGTGTCCCTTGACAGGTAGCACATTTCCAAACATTGTGCTGCTTTGGATGGTGATGATAAATTTAATCTTAATGAGACTATGCTTTCCTTTACTCTGTGAAATTCAACAAGTTATTGATTCCTAGTTTTGTGTGGATTTGTCTTTGAAAATTTTATGTATTTTCTCCATTTTCTGTGTAGCTTTTGAATCGGAAAGACAAGACCACCTTTGAGAAGTTAGACTATTTACTGTCTAAAGAAGATAATTACAAAAGGACACGAGAGTACATCAGAAGCTTAAAAATGGTTCCAACAATTCCATATTTAGGTGAGTGTGAACAATTACCTTATTTATCATTGACAGACGAGTGCTAATGTAACACAATGTGCACCTGAAGAACACTGTTTGTAGAAGAATGGTTCACTCCATTTCATATTTGGAAAAATTAGTTCAGCTTGAGATTTTTAGGCTATACATATGTTTACATACTTTTGGAAGGACTTTTTCTCTCGGGTGCTGAATAAATATATGTGTATTTTAATGCAAACATGTATTAAAAGTGAGACCTACAGTTAAAATACTGTCCAGTCTTGGTATTGTCTCCTTTTCTTTTGTGACATGCACCAAGTAGCCATTTGATGAATTGGTTTTATGGTGAATATTTCACCTGGAAATATTTCTGCACAAAGGTTATTGTTAATGAAAGTGGTCCAATATAATGAACTGTTTTCTGGCTTTATCAGTGATTTAGTAAGATGCTAAACTGCAGCTAAAAAGAATAAATGTTTTTAAATTGCTGACCCTGGATTAACAAGAGCTTAAGAATTCTGCTTAGCCTTCCTGGGCCAGAGTTGCTGTCTCTGTATTAGTAACCCCTAATACCCTTCCTTGGTAGATCTGTCTTCCATGAACACTTGCACTCTCGCTCTAAACACACATTGCATGCACAGCACCGAGATGGCAGGATTTCTTCAACTCTGTCCAGTACCACATTCTTTTATCTGAATTGAACATGGTAATTTTTACCTTCACTGGATAAACCCTACCTTGTTCCTTACATAGCTTGAGGCTACTCCTGACATTATGGACTGAAGTCATTATTTGTTGCCTTCACAGTAAATCTTCAACTACCTCTCTTCCAAAAGGAAGAGTCTTTGGATTACTTGATCATGCCATGTACAGATGCCACTTGCATCCTTGACAGCTTGTCTGGGTAGTGTTTCAGTCCTGTATCCACTTTTTAGGGAAACAGTATGCACATGAAGTGTACTACCTGCAAAATTCAAGATAGAAATGCAGATTGTATTTTACAGTTACTTCAGGAAGCTTTTTGTGCTCCACTTAATAATTTCTGACCTTCTGTTACCTCAAAATTTAGCAGCAATCACAGAGTAGCAATCATGCTACTGCTTATTGTAATGCTAAGATTATGCCTTTATTGGCACTGGTTTGCTTTTCCTTTTTTTGTATTGAAAGTCAGAATTCTTTTTTCCCCTTGTATGTAACACTGTATGTAGATTTCCATCTTCTGTTTTACTGTTCAAGCAGTTTGTCTCATAAATCCTTCTGTAATTCCTATCAGTCTGCACTTCTGTTTGCTCCTCTCAATTAGTGAATATCATTAGTAGATTTTTGTTCCTGTTAATTCCTGTTTTCAGATCACTTATGAATAGGTCAAGCAGCACGAGTCCTAGTACAACTTGCTGTGGAAGACAATCAGCACTGCTTATCTAAAATATTTCTTATTTAATAAACTTGATGGCCATTCCTAATGGCCATACTTTATTGAAAACTTGGTATGAATTACTGAAACTGCTTTGTAAATAATTTCAGGTTTGAATGAATATTTAGCTTATCAAAAGAGACTGTTCAATTGAGACTTGTTTCAGTGAATAAATGTCGTCTCAAGGAAGACAGCATTACTTACAGAACAGCTTCTTTATTCTGTTTAAATGAACAAATAGACCTATAAATGATTTTAGGAGTAACTACTGAATATACAACAACTGAATGAGAGTGACAAGGTGTGAAGATTTGCAGAGTTCATGGGGATCCTGTTTTGTGCTTTAGAGCCTCTTGTCCCACTGCAAGAAAGTTACTTAGTTGTGAGAGAACAGTTCTTATTTCATCTGTGGAAAACTGAGATTGTTTGAAATGAGCTGGAGAACATACTGGGAAATAAAAACTGCTGCTTAAGTTTTCCAGGTACTCTGGTTTATAAAATTGGCTCACAGCCTTGTGTAAGAAGTGTTTTAATACTGTCCAGTTATTAAAAAATCACCCCAAACCACTTTTGTATGAGATTTAAAATATTTCTGAAATGAACATGCATGTTACAAGCCTAATAAAAGACTTGGATAAAGAAAATGAAAGGAAAAAATCTGCATGTTTCCTTCCCAACCCGAGTTCAGCGTTGAATCTGACATTCCTGATGGTCATTAGCCAGTCTCCTTGAGACTTTGAATCCCGCAGATATTGTATCTTGTATTTCATACACGAGAGACCCTCTCCCTGCTAATGGCAAAGACTAGGGTGTTGCTGTTCTTGTAAAGCTTTCCCTGCATTGTAAGGGGTGTAGTTGGACATTTTGTGTAACCAGATTCATACAGGAGACAACTGCTGGTATGTTTCCAACCTCAGGCTATAATATGAGAGACTAATATATTCCTTACTGTGTTTAAAACTACCATTTAAGCATCCAATAGGTTTGTTTTCAGACAGGTCTTTCAACTTTAAAAAAGACACCTAAAGAAAAAAAAAAGAACAAATCATGAGATTGGCAAGGCTGTGATGTGGACTGTTGGAAGTGTTTAGTCACAGTGTGATTTAAGAAAAAATAGCAGTCGCATTGTTTTGAAAATTCATGAGTGTAATTGCTAGTTACAGCATTTTCTTGTCTCACTGCTGGTGATCTTCGGTTGTCTCTGCATGTTGCAGAACAAACAAAGTCGTGTATGATCTCATAATCGATAGATTTGTTGCACTGTTTTTTATCTGCTTGGAACGTGACAGTGGGGGTAATTCTAAAAAGTTTGAATGATAATAGAACAGTTTCAGGAAAGAATTCTCTGGAAATGAGTATACAAAATAATAACGAGTTGTCTTCTGAGGTAACATCAATCTTATGACAGTCTTTTGTCTAAATGCTATAGGTGGAGCCCCAGTGTTTGATTCCTGATATGTAGATAATGTATTAGTTTGACAGCATTTTTTTTCTTTTCTGAAAAAGATGGAGATATTTAAAAAATTTAGAAGAGCAACCTCAGTTTCCTATGGCACTTCTTGAAATGGAGGCTTACAGGAGAATTGAAGTTGGAAATCTTCTCCATAGTGCTACACTTCTCTCTTGTATGAACTCACCTAATTGTACTCTTGCTAATGATAGGAAAGTGTATGGTATGGGATTTTTAGACTGCAGTGTTGCCAAAGATGTATATTTGGGGAGCAATGAAATAATGTAATTTAAACCTTTGGAAATAATTAGGGAAATGGGAAAAACTAAGGCCTTTCACAGTTTGTCCTAATGTCACCTGCTACAGTAGGTGAACCTAGTGCAAACTGAGTTCTGTTGTGTGAATTTTTAAAAAAAACAAGCATAGTGAAATTGGTGATTCTGCCAATGTACTTGCCAATGTACAACTTCACAGTATAAGTTCCAAATCCCAAATGTTTAATTATTTTTTATATACCAAGCTCTGTGTTTAAAATAATTTTATGCAAATATGCAGATTTTATGTAAAAAATTACTAAATTCTGTTCTTACACATGGTATCTCCAGGTAATCATGAACAGACTTCTGTGCATTATCTTTTTCAACTACGTTGATGAGTATCTAGGTAAATAACTCACCTTTTAGATAGAAAGGTTAAGAAATGTGATTATTTTAACAAAAGACTGTCAGCTTGAACATGGGTTTAAAGCCTATTATGAGTATACACTATAAAGATGTATTTCCAGCCATATGTCCAGCTACAGAAGAACAACCATTCTAGGGAATGCCTCATTCTTGAGATCTGCACAATGGATAACTGAAGTTCTCTGCGTTCTTTCCTCAAGCCAAGCATGAAGTAGCCTTAATGCTACTAACTGTAAGAGCACTGCAGCCAGGCTTTAGGGCCAATAGATGCATTTCTTATTTCTAATCTAAAATTTAAATCTTTTCCAAAATTCAGTAGACAAACCTATGGAAGAGAAAGTTTGACTGCCATTTGAAAAATTTGGCTGTTTTGTATAACCTACAAAAAGTTGTTCCTCCTTGGGCTGTGTGGAATTCTGTATTTTTCTCAGCTGAAAATCGTTTTGGTTTTTATGTTGAAATATTTAAACACTTCACATACATGAACAGTGGTTGTGTATAAGAGTTTGTTTGAATCAGAGGCAGACTAATGTGAAGTAATCTGAACTACAAGATGAAATCTCAACATGTCAAAATAGTATTTGTTACTTTATTAAGGGTTATAATATTACAGGGATAATCTAATATATTAAGAACCCCTAGTTTCAGTTGTATACAACACATGCTACATCACACATCATACTGTGGTAAAGATGTGATGAGGTAAAGGGAAAATATGCAAACACACACACAAATTCTCAATGTCATACAGGCTGACCAAAAAATATGTTGAACTTGTAGAGGCTTTTATGCTGCCTCTTTTATGCATTCTTTAACTTGTATTTTTTGTAGTAGTTGCTGTTTTTGTAATGAGTGTGCTAACAATCTGTTATAGAAACCTTTCTCAAAAGAATATTAGAATTCTGCCAGTCTGTATTTCATAAATGTGACTGACTTCTAAATATAAATGAGTAAATCTATTTAGTAATTTGACAGTAATGTTATAATTGTGAAATATGTTAAAAATAACTTATTTTTGCTACTGATAAGTTCTCTATATAATTTTTAACTATAGGCTAAGGCTATTAAATAGCTTATAAATTGGTATCCATCATTTGCCTGCAAAGTTGGATAGACCCTTTAATTTATATCCAGCCATTTCTGGTTACAGAGGCTAGACAGCAGGTAATTACTGAAGTCAGGTTCAAAATACTGTAACAGTTGAGTAGTATAACGTGTTGGCTGTAGAGCATATAATACCTGTTATAAATCTGGGTTAATTTCCATATGCAAGTAGCTACTTCATTTTGGTAAGAAAACTAATCTGTGTTTTTAATCTAAATATTTGAATTAATGGTGAACTTTTATAGGAGCAGATTATTTAAATGCATATAGTGAAGGGAAAAGGCCAGATTTATCAGGACAATAATGATTTGAGTATCTGCTGTCAAAACAGAATTACATAGTGTTAACTTTATTCATGGTAGTTAACAAAGATTATGTAATCATCATACTAATGTACATATGCCAGCTATATAGTTCAAAGGATATGATTCCTGTGTCAAATGATTGATTGCTTATAATAACAATAATAATAAAACTCTTGCTGTACAGTTTGTAATATTTCCTGTATTTGAGAATATTTATACATAACATACAAAAATACTTAAATGTGGTGGCAATATTTTTATCATCCAACTTAATTTACAGGGAATAAAAACCAGGAAGTTTATCTACAGTTTTCATCTAAACTGCAAGTTCTAATAGTACTAAAAGGTGTTATGAATGTTTTTGCAGTTCCTTTTCTTCAGCTCTTTTTCCTGGGATGATTCTTGAAAATATAATATACAAGCCCTCATATCAGTAAATGTACAGTATCTTACATTCCTCATTTCTGAAAAGATAATTTCAGGTAATACCATAATAGCTTTATATGATTTTTAGAACAACAAAGCAAACCAAGAGAAGAGTTATTTCAGTGAAATGTGTTAGGGTTAGGTCTTATCATCATAACAACTTTCTTTAGTGAATATGATCCTCCCCGGAATTCAGCCCAGTAAACACCATCCTGATAACGACTGCGGTAGTGTCCTCCACGATACCAGACTCCATTGAGATTTGAGTGAGCACATGCATTGTACCACCATCCTCCCTTCTGGTAATGAGCACAGTTACCTGCAAAAGAAATCTCCAGTTCAGGCTGAGAAGTAAATGAAGAATCTTAAAGCAAGCAAGCTAAGTACAAAACTTAGTCGTTTTTTTTGGTTCGTTGTTCTGGGCTTTTTTAGTAACTGTATGTTTAACATGTAGATACCCTGTGGTACAAAGTGAATTTAGGCTTTTTCAGGAAGCAGCTAAATATTTAAGTTCTACAGATAGAATTCTTCTTGTTACTTTATCTTGCTTGAAAATCAGTGTGTGCTACTGTAGCAAATAACCCTTCATAGGATATTTTACAGACCCTTGTCTAGTGTAAAAACTTTTAGTTTTGGTGTTAGTATGTATAAAGGTTGACACATCAGTTTGTACTTCATAAGGTAGTAATTGACAAATACCTTTTTAAGTGAATTATTTATTTACTTACTTATTTATTTTATATATATGTATGACCGTAATTATTTTTCCTTTAAAAAAAAGATAAAAAAGGCGGGCGCAGGAATGTAAAGGCAAAAAATGACAAGGCAGCTGAGAGGGGCCTCCTACCTGTATATACATCGTGGTCTCGGTCTAGCGTGGTGAACTGTTTGCCATTGTGCCAAGTGAAAGAATCTCCTGCATTGCCGTTGTAGCGTCCCAGTCTTAGCTTGTAGTACTCACTCTCAGGCTCCAGTCTGAAGCTGGCATACTCAGCAAATACTTTTCGACCTGACCAGTCTTCCATTGTTATGAGTAGTTTGTAGTTGCCTTGATTTGTTAACCAATAAATGTTTTCTAATCCAAGCCAATATTCTCCGTCTATATTACCAAATCCTTGCTGTAAAGGAAGCAAGAGAAGCATGTTAATATCCTACATTTGTGTTAGTGGTAAATCCGAGTGTATTCTTAAGTAGAAAACTGCAGTAACTTATTTTATGGAGACTTCCTCTTCTGGAAGAGTAAACACACAAGTTCTTTTTCAAGTAGGTTCTTGGCCAGATTCTAAAATCACCCTTTAAGTTAACTTTATCAGTAGGTTTCAGAGGGTGGAAAACATTAATCAGCTCTCTTGTCCTAACCTTGTATGTCTCCCAATTCCTGAAAAAGTTGACAGAACCATCCAGCCGTCTCTGAATGACAGTCCAGCCACCAGGGTCATGTCGTTGGTCACACCAGACCTGCATCAGCTGGTTTGTGTTTTCTGGTTTTACAAGATAAATGGAGCTTGTATCATGGCCATCTTCTAACGCTTGTAGACAGTCTCTCCAGGGCCCTGTGTCAAAACAGAAAGACTCTGCATCAAACTGCTGTTGAGCATTTCTTTAATGCAGGGCAGTATTTGAGTTGGTAGCTTTTTATACTAGATTGGTTTCACTGAATAGCATATTTGCTTTTCCTCTTACTAAAGGACAAGTATCCACCAAGTGTTTTCAAACAGATTCATTTATTGTAACTTTATTTCTGGAACATTTCACAATGAATTACTGATAAGGGTAGATTTAAAAAAAAAAATAAAATAAGGCAGCTGTACTGCTATTTTTACCATCAATTATATCTTTGAAGAAACTAAATATGAATGACTCCATAGATGAGTAAGAATTTCCTTTAGAAAACAAAACAATAAGTTTAACCTTGGTTGTATCTTGGAGAAATTCAGCTTTTTAGATCCTCAAAAGTGTCACTGGCACAGACATTAACAGTGGAAGCAGCAGCATAAATTCAGACTGTAGGTCTTACTGCTGCCACCTTAATAAATTACAACATAACATGGAATTTAAGATTTATTTTTTTTTACATGGAATGCTTGTGAGAGAAACTTTATATAAATGAGAAGACTCTTAATATACTTTGCATTCAATTCATAAATTGCCGTTAACCCAGTCTTGTTTTCAGAAAGAGAATGCATTTTTTCCCTTCAGTTCAAGAGAGTCCATAAAGAGCTTATGGTTTTTGAAAGTATCTTATATTCCTGATTTTTCAAGAAATTTTCTCCAGTGGTAAGACAGAATCTGTTTTAATGAGTCTGAGAAATTCAGATATAAATGATTTAGAGTCTGTGTTGATATCTGCAGATAGACTCACTCAGCTGCTTTGATTCCTGAGCAGAAGAGTGAAGTCAACAAGAATCCTCAGGATTAGAGATTAGAGCCCCTGGTTTGATTCTTCCTGCCCACTGAAGGAGTAAGGCTTGTCAGATCTTCTGACTAGGAGCCTTACTGAAGTATATATTGCTATCAAGAGCAATTTCTGTTTTCAGTTATTTCAGTCCTATGCTTTTTCATATTTCATCGTCCAACACTAGTAATGATACTCAGCAAATGAGTTAGAAATAAATTAGCTTTATAGAAATTATCTCAGTGTTTTGAAGACTAAAGTTTTTTTGGTATTTTTAACTGTTTTAATTAGCAAATCAGTGTATAGAGAGGCAATCCAAGTCTTTGTTCTGTGGCCAGTGCTGTGTTCTTGTTGCCTCAGTCATAATCAGAGACTGTACCTGGAGCTGTGCTTATAAACCCCTTCTCCATTTCTTTTCTGATTTCTGGCAGTTAAGATGTAGATGCCATGCTCTGTCACACAATTGCATAGCTCATTATGAGAGGTGGGAAAAAAATGTTAATGAGTACTAATAATTCAAATTGCTCTGTTTTTTTTTATCATAATGTATATGTAGTGGCACTTACTAAAAATAAAAAAATAAAGTCATTATTGAAGAACTCCTAAAATAGTCAAAGAGCTTTGATCTTGTCTTTGTAAAAATATATATTTAGCAGTATGCAATGTAGCATTATACTGTTCTAATCTTGAAGTTTCTTTTATGGCATGTGGTAGCGGTACTCTAGTGCACATGATTCTTTTTTCTGAAAGTAATTTAAGATGAACTATTAGAAGTATGTCAAAGTAGAACTTGCTACTACTTTTCCATAACAAGTCTTTTTTTGTCAGATAGTAACTTTTCAAAATTTTAACTAGGGTATTTTCCCTTGAAAAAGCGACACCCTGACTTTAAGGTAGGTTATTTTGATAAAACCATATCTAGGGAGTTGCAGAATCAGAGAAAGGCTTGGGTTGGAAGGAATCTTAAAGTTCATCTCATTCCACCTCCTTTCCACAGGCATGGACATCTTCCACTAGACCAGGTTGCTCCAAGTCCCATCCAGCCTGGTCTTTGACACTTCCAGGAATGGGGCACCTACCAAAAAAGCCAACAAAAAAACCACAACCAGAAAGCAAACAGTGTGGACAAAGTTAATAGTGAAACTGAGACTAGTAAGAGTGTAGTAAATCTGTTATTAAGAGAGAGTACTGGTCTACTGCTTTTTGAGAAAGGCTGTCAACAGATTAATAGAAGACACTATTTTTCTTGTATTTCCTCCAGTTTTCATTGCACAGGTTGGCTGTGATCAGGTGGTTAGTACAGCCAGGAGTTTTGGCTAAGGTTGGGAACTCAACACATAGTTGGAAATTACTATGGGTGGATTTTTTCCAGTGTCAGGGCAGTTGTGGTGGCAGAGTTTGTTTGTTTGTTTTGTAGGATGTTGTTTGTGGGTGTCTTTTTGGTTTTTTTCTAGTTCCCTCCAGACTCCTGATTAAAGCATCATTTATGGCATTAATTTTAAGGAGGGGTTTTGTTTGAGACGTGCTTTGTGAATGGACAACATTCTGGAGGATGAGGAAAAGATATTAAATGTCTCATGACTGAAAATAAATATGAGGAGAGGGGAAGGAGGATACCCTGGAAATAAAAGCTTAATTAGTTTAACTTCAGTGGTTGGAAATTTACTTGAACAAATAAAAAGCTGCAAGTGAGAAAATGAAAGAATATTATGATCAATTTGTGCAGAAGAATATGAAATTTCTTTTTCTGGTAAGTTATGTGATCTAGGGAGAAGAAGCAGATGTGAAATCTTATCTTAGGATTGTAGACTGCCAAAGGGACCTTTGGAGATCAGTGTGAAAAACTGCTGGATAACCAGCACCTCCACAGGTGAACTACAGGCTTGGGTGTTCTACGGGCTTCCAAACTGGTTCAGAATTAGCATTTTACTTTTCAAAAGCAGGAAAATGTATGAAGATAGATTAGCAAAAGTACTGTGCGCCTGAAGTAACTTTTCTGTTCTGCTGTTTGATAGTGAATCCTCAGCTCCAGTTTAAGGACTTGAAAGCACAAGGAGGATGTGGATCAATTAAGAAGTTTTCAAGAGTGTAAGGGAATGAAGGGGAAAGGTATTTCACTTCCAGAAAGATAGGGGAATACTGTTCCAAGCTTGAACCTATTTTGAGATTCAAGTAAAAATGCAGTTATTAAGAGAGGCCATGGTGTGTTGCTCCAAAGGAGTTGTAGTAGATCTGATTTTCTTCTGAGAATTTTTCCTTATATAGTACATCAGAATCATGATATTTCTGGCAGAGGTTTGCATGCCACAATACAGGCTTTGGTGCACTATCTTTGGGAATTTGTGAAAATACTGCTTTGTAGCAAAATGTTTTAAAGACTTAAGAGACTCAGTGGCGACTTGCTCAAATTTCTTTCATTGTATTTCCACAGAGAAACAATATGGGGGTTGTTTGGTTTGGATTTAACGTGCCACAGTTGCATTATTTGATAATCCTAAAAAGTTTGTTGATGTTCTTTGGAAGTTTGCATATAGCCATAAAATATATTGAGTGTAGTTCCCCTGCATTACTCTATTTCATTTAGCTCTGACTTCAGAGATCTGTGAGTCTCTTATCTTTTTTTGTGAAGAAGGTATGTGTTGTCCACACAGTGAAGAGGAAACCTTTCTTGTATGGAACCCATACCTCAACTGTTTTGGGTTTGGGGTTTTTTTTCAAGTGTGGGACCATGGTGAAACTGAATTCTTTACCTGGTATTTTGTTACCACATAGATCAGTTGATCTCTAATGTGATATCATCATCAAATCATGCTTGTAGCAGAACTCCTATGACTTTTAATAAGGGCTGGGTAAAATCCCCTTATTCCACCACTTGCTTCCATTCACACCTGTCTAGAGCACAAGTGCCCTATATAAGCTACAGAGAAGATACTTACTCTTTTTTTTTAATTACACAAGCACACTATCAGGTGCTGTATGTTGTAATAACTTCACACGTTTACAGTGTCAAACTCCTTCAGATGTAGAAGCTCAGTCTTGAGCAAAAGTAAATAAAACTTAGATGACTTGATTAGTAAGATTTTTTTTCTGAAAGTCCTTTATCTCATACATGTAATATAAATGATGGATTTGTCTTGGCAAAGTAACATTAGAAAATTCTGTGAGTCTAATGTGTCTGTCTTAGACATTCACAGTAATTTTTTTTGCTTTCTTTCTGCGTTTCTACTACCGCATGTATGCAGAATTTGCTGGCTAAATAAATTCTGATTTCATTTCTGATATTAAAATTAAAATGCTGCCCACTGCATATTAGCATAAACTAATATAAATGTATCAATAATTTTACTTACCAGATGGTTTATCAGTTGAAGTTGGAATACTAGTAACTGCAGGCATGGTTGGTAAGGTAGGTGGCAGAACCTTTAAGTTCTGATCACTTTGAATCTCATTAGTAGATATCTGGTTATTAATGCGATTGTAAGTAGGAGGCTGGTACACTTTCATTGGGGGTTGTGGAGTTTGTGGCGGTGGCTTTATGGATGGCATCCTTTGACAATGTTCTTCCAGCTGGGCAATTACTATTGTCTGATTATTGGCAATTGACATCAAATGTTGATACTTGTGCTCTAAGTCTTTGTATTTGTTTGCAAGCTGTAACATGTCTGCAGTTTGGTTCAAAATCTTATTTTCAAGTTGAGAAAGTTCTAAGGCATTATCACGTTTTCGGATAATTTCATGTAGTAGCTGCATGTAGAGTTGTGTGACACGAGAATTCATATTTCTGCTCTCTTTTCTTAAGAGTTTAACTTCATTAACAATTCCACCATCCACCTCTACCAGTTGCTGGAGAGTTTCTATTTGTCTCTTCTGTTTAAGAAGTTCATTGTTAAGTAACTGTAATTCTTGTTTATTTACCCTGTTTTCAAGCAGAACTTCAGGCTCCTTAGAATTAACACAAATTGCACCTGTCACTCTCTGCTGAGGTACAATAAAGGTGTAAGTGCATTTGTCCTGTGTGTCACTGGAACGCTTATATCTGTTCATGTAAATGAATTCTTGAGCCTTTTCCTTTTCATTGCCTTCAAATTCCTGTGTTTCACTTGTAGTGACTCCCACAACACTTGCTAGCATTAAACAGATGAATCCTCTTGTCATCATGATACTCTTGTTCTGGTCAAATATTCTTCTGCAAAGAACTTCCTAAAACCTGTTTTAAAATAAATTTAACAGTAAGTAACAAGTAAGAAATCAGTGTGGATTTACAAGTGATAATCTCTTCTAAAACTTAAAAAATAGTACATAGAAACTGTGTACAAATGAGCTATTTTTGTTGTCCAGCACCAACTGTTGACTAAAGTGGACATTATGGGGAGTAGTTGTACCTTTCTATGGTAAGAGCTGTAATTACTAGCTGCAAGTTCATCTAAAGCCTGCCAAGAACCATAAGAAAGTAAACAATAAATATCAAGGATTTGAAGAGTCCTTTCTTCCAGGCAAATACCACAAGTTTCCAAGATTGGCATTTTCATTTAAATATTAATTACACTTTCCATTTCTTAGAGTTAGAAATGCAACCTTTAAATGTGAACAGAATGTAAGTTAATATGTATATTAATGCTGGTAAAAGTTCTAGGAAAATCAAACCGTTAATTTTCAGTATTTTATAACTGCATATATATTGCAGGAGATAGAACTTAGGTGACATGTAACAATTTTGCTTTATTCAGCTGTAATGAACCTCCATTGCTTAAAAAGAAAAAAGGAAAAACTTGTTTTACATTGGTCCTTAATAACTGTAAGTTAAAAACTCTACTACTCAGATATTATAGGCAGTAAAAACTTATTTTTCTAGACTAGTAGAATTAACAACTGAAACATTTACTATGACTCTCACTGTCTCTACACTCAGCCTAGTCATCTCATTTCAGAGTCCCTTCTTGAAAGGAGAAAAATAGCTGTGTATGTGCATTGTGGACATGTGGATGATGCACGATGATGTAAATCAACTGGTACTGTCCACTGGCATACTGCAACAGTTGCCCTTTGGTGAAATGACCCTAATTTAGTTTTCCATGCAGATTCATATTCAAGGTGGACAGCTGAGGCCTTCACAGTGTCTCAAAAAATAAGTCAATACCAGAACTTTGTAGGCAACAGTAGACTTGGAAACATGGGCTTAACATTGTCACTGGTGCCAGAAATCCCCCTGTCACAATCCACTCTCTTACCAGCTACTTGAACAGCACTTTGATGTCGTGTATTTCTAAAACTTTTTTGGTTTTGATTTTTAATACTTGTGTATGTGCAACCTAGTTTTCTTAAATAAAATGAATGAAAAATTCAGTATGGAGTTTTTTCAGTGTATAAAGACGGGTACTTTTTAACCAAGGTGGTGTTGCCATTTTTTTTTTTTTTGCATGTAAAACATTTCTCATGGAATAATCATTCAGTATTTAAGTATCTATCACCTTACTGTTTGGTCATCTTTAGTACAATAATTTTTTTAAATTACATGAAATGGTGATAGTAACAGCTGTGAGAAACTGGAGTGAGTCCAGCTGAGTATACACAGCATGGGTAGCTGGAGGCTGACAGACATGATGAATGAAGAGTAGGAGAAGAACAAGGTTTATGTAGCCTCCAGGAGACGAGGTAAAGAAACTACTTCAACTACTTAATGGGTGTTTGTAAAGAAGATAAATTCTTTTGGAAGTGCACAGTAAAAGTATATGGTGGATACAAATTACCTCAGGAAAAAAAAGTTGGTTTAATTAAACAATTAACTTAATTGTGAAGAGTGACTGAGGACTGAAGCAGTCACCCAAATAGGTGGCAGAACCTCCATTCCTGGAAATACATGAAGTTTTGATCTAGGTAAGGCTATTAGCAGTCTGATCTAATGTTGAAACTAGAGTTGCTCTACAAGACAAAGATAAGGTCCCATCCAGTCTAGACTGTTTTATGATTCTAGGCAGCTGCTGACTTTAATTTCAAGCTAATGATGGATATGCATCCTTTATTATTCATACTGAGAAGAGATAGGGTTGTCATTCGTATTTTTCTGGTTTTGTGAAATAAGCCATAGATGTTTCTGTATAAGATTCAAACAAAGTGACCAGGTCTTAATCCTTCTTAAAATTTTTGGTACATAATTTTGCCTCAGATTCTTACTTGGAATAAACTCATTTTCATTTTGCAAGTAGAAGGGAGTTGTGCTGTACAGAAGTTTTCAAAAATCTTGAAAACATGTCAGATGAAAATCTGGAATTTGACAGAGTCTCTGTAAGTAAAGTAATGCTATTTGGAGCCCTGGAAAATAGGGAATATAAATTCACCCCGGACAGCTTTAACTTGCATAATCAGCATTTGCACAGCAGGTCACACTTGGAAAACCTGGCAGTTTTTCAGGCCTCGTGTTCCTGCACAGATGACTGGTTTTGCAAATGTCTCTTGCATATAGGTGTAAAATAGTTTTATTTCATTGTTGGAATTTTAATATCCTTTTTTCCTCCCTCTAAATGTGTACTTATTGTGACCACTGAAAAGAAACTATTTTTTTCCTCAGAGTTCACTTCTGTCTGTTACAGCATCTCATATCTTTGAGTATGGCTTTAGGGTAACCATACTTTTCTGAGCTGAAGAAAGAGCAACATCTAACAGATTTTTCTCCTGATTTCTTTGAAGAACTGTGTAGGAAAATAATGGGACAGAATTCATCAGCCTCGTTATAACATATCATCTTAATGATCATCTGTTCCTACTGCCTAACCATGTGCGTGACCCCTCTCTAGGAAGCCTATTCTAGGGTTTGACCAGTGGTTGCAGACGGCCACCACTGAATTACATCAGCATAATTAGACCATGCTGAAGTGTTTCTCTGTCATGATCTTGCCTGCATGAAACCTTTTTTAAGATTCTTATAAGAAAAATCAGTGGAAGGAAAATTACATTGTTTGTACTGGGGCATTCTCTAACCAGAAACAAGAACCATACTGTCATCAGCTGTCCTCCTTCTTGCAGTCTGTATATGATAACTTTGTAAGCCTCTTACAGCCTGTACTTGTTTGATTAGAAAAGTGTTTAGAATGAGGCCTACTTGTTGCATATGGTGAAGGACTACATGAATAAATGGCATTCCTTCCTTTCTGCAGTTGGATTAAAACGAAGTTCACAACATGGTCATTTGAACAACTCTCAATGATTAATCTTTCAGGAACAAAAAAGCTTGCTGGAATGGAGAAAGTAGGGAGGGAAGCCAAGGAAACAATTTTGAGGAGGGATTTAATGCTTTTTTAGTACTTTACTCTTTGCGTAGCAGAACATCAGATTCTTACATTACATTAGGATTCCTTCCCAGGTGAGAGGAAGATCATATCTGATGTCTAGGACATGAACTTTCAGTTTTCTCCTGTGCCCTGTACTTGCTGATAGTTCTTGTACTTAACTGCTGCTGTCCCTTGCTGATTACTCAGTTTCTTCCTGTTTTTCTGGCTCCTTTCTCCTTGACCTGTGCCAGTATCTCTTCTGCTGTGGACTGGGAGGAAACTATATTACTAGGGCCATATTTGTTCCTAGTGAAAAATTCCACTTGTGTAGCTGCAGACTTTTCAACCTAAAAGCAAACTCGCAGGGTTGGGGCAAATTTTCTTAATCACTGGAAATTCAGCATTGTCTATCTCTTGTCCTCATGCATACTTGACAAAACTTTAACACACAAGCATGCCAACAAAAAACAGGTGACTGAAGCATACTTAAAAAGAAATTATTTTGATTAAACATCAAATTGAGCTTCTAATCAGATTGAAGTAATTTCATTATTTAATTTCTAGATTCTGGCTGTTCAAGATGCGTACTTGTAAAAGCACTTTTCGTGGCAATTGAGTTGAGGCAAACTTGTCCTAGTGCAGAGGCACCAAACTTCAGTTCTGTCTATGCCTGCCCTGCTTAGCAGTATATTTCACTTTTTATTCAGGCAAAATACTTTTTTTTTTCCTATTTGTCTTTTCCAGTGTAACTGCATTGGTATGAAAATGTTTGGCAGCATTGTTGTGTGCCATATAATTGTAGCAGCTTTATACTCATAGGCAGCACAAGTGCTTTAGTTAAAATTTTGGCCTGTATACCAAATGTTTGCCTATCTGTGTATATAATTGGAAGTAGGTTTGCTCATTCATTGTTTACCCAAGTAAAGATGTTTCCATGATCTGGTGACAAAAGAGGAAATAAACTTTCTGGAAGGGATGTTTCAGTGTTTGATTGCTTTTTCTGTCCAGAGAAAGCAACATAAATAAAATATTTCTTTGGCTTTACTTTAAGACATTTTTCTGTTCTGTATTCTGTCTTGTTTATGTGAAGCTTTTCATTAGTCAACATGTGTTAACTTTCGATTTTTACAAATATCTTGAAATTTATATTTCTGTATATTTCTGAAATCTGTATTTCAACAAGATTTTAGTATTTTACAATATAAAATTATACAGATATTTCACAACCTATTGTTTAATTATTGTCATGATCCTGAAATTATAAAGGTAAAAATATTTCTACATGAAAGATACGACTGTTTGGCAAATGTTCATTTCTGTTTTCAATCAGCTTGCCTTAAGAGGGAGCATTAAAGGTAGCAATGTCAGCACTATGGTCTTTCTGGGTTTCAGCTAATTACAATATACATCATATTGGATAATCCAAACTGTATAGCTATTTTAATTATTTGTTGGTTTTGATGCCATGCCTTGGAGGATCTCATTTTTACTCAAGAGACTGGTTAACTGTCTCTTTCACATGTCTCCATCAGATGAAAAATATGACTTAAAATAACAATCACAGAATCATTAAGCTTATCTGAAAATGCTGCCAGTAGCTGCTCAATGCTATGGCTGTTTTTTGTTGAATGAAATTTGTTCATCAAAGAGACTCTTGCCTTATTACTCTGGAAAGAAATGTGTACATGAAAGCTTCTGAGTATATAGTGTCAACATTTTCCCATCTAGGTCTCAAGTGGTTTTGCAATGTTGAGTCTTTCAACCACTGAGAGATGTGCATTTTGTGTCTAGGAGTTTATACTATGTCCTTTTTATACCTGTGCTTTTCAGGGTCCTACAAAAAGTAGAGCTAAAACAGCAGGATGACTACTGAATGGTGGCTGAGCACTGAACTTTATTATGTGTTGCTTAACATTACAAGTAAGTTTAAGGAGGAAAGATGTTGATTAAGACATCACCTGTACTGTAGCATTTTGGAAAAGTACAAAAGCAAAAAAAATATCTGTGTGAATCTTGTGTGGAAAATCTTAACTAAGACAAATGAGAAAAATAATTTGCCTGGATTTCGTACCAGAATAGAAGTTTTGTATCTTAAATTGCATTATTATGGGTTATTCCTACAGATAAGGAACATAACAGATCCAAGTAGGTAAAAGCCATAGAATTGCTTCTTGCTGCTGCTCTTGTATTTCTATGTGTAGTAAACTGCAACAAAGCCAGAGAAACATAGGTGTGACATTGTGATGCATTGATCTATGGAAAGGCAGCTTTTGAACACAATACATGACAGTCTCACTACTCTCAGAAACTCCTTTACAGGGAAAGCAATTTTCTGTGCTGATACTCAGATGTTATAACAAGAGCATTTCTGGGGACTTGAGTAGCTATTTGGATTGCAGTATAGTTGAGTTTGCTGCAAAGATAGGAAAAAACACTACCTGTTTGGTTTGTGGAACTGATAGTGAGAACCTGGTAGATAATGCAGACAGCAGCAAACTTTAACAAGTTAGAAAAGATTTTTAGTGGCTTGTATGCTGTAGCTGAGGAGCTAAGGAGGCATTAGTTTACTGGGCTATGATAATTATTGTAAACAAGTTGATGTAGGGCATTTCCTACGTGACTTACTCTTAAGCAGAATGCTCAGAAGCTGTCAAAATAAAATAGGATTCTCCATTTAAGTCATTGTATCTTTGGGATAACAGCTGTTGTTTTTACAATAATCATTGTCACTCAGCCTCCTTAGAAAGACTCCCAGAGTATTACACACCTTAGAAGTTAATCTCAGGATTGTGGGGGTTATTTTTTTTAATATTTCACTCCATTTTCTGTATAGCGTTTTATTTTTGTGGTGTGGGTTGGGGTTTTTGGAGGGGGGGGGTTGGGTTTTTTTGTAATAGGTGACTTCCATTTAATTAAAGAATGGATAGGCTAGGTCCAACACTCAACATTTATTTTTGTCTCTGTAGGTTGCTATGACTGAGGAAGGGCTTACATTCTACAGGCTGGATTGTTAAGAGTTTGTGTAGGTCCAGTGTGCCAGAACTGAATGCACTGCTAATAACTCTCACATATCAAAGCCTTTTAGAATACCCAGATAAGTGAAAAATGCACATATAAAAAGGATAACACACACACTTTTGCGTAACACTCACACTTTTTGAAATGGTTGCTTTGACTATGAAGAAAAAAATGATACTGTACATACAGATGAGCTCATTTGGCTATGCTAAAACACTGTTACAAAATTCAGCTCTGTGGGTTAATCAGCTCTTTTGTTCTGATAATATTTAATAAAATGAGGCTAGGAGTTTTTGATGGGCTGTCTTTTCCTCCATACCTCTGATATGTTGTGTGCAGAGTCCTCAGGCACTGAGGCATATAAAGGAAGGCATGTTCACAAAAAGTGTAGTGTTAGCTGTAACAGCATTTAATCTCTAAAAGATAAAACTGCTGTATTTTATTGTGAATTCATACATAATTTGATAACCATGCATTCTAAAGAAGAAACATAAACAGCCAGCAACACATCTTCACTGTTTAATACTTTTGTCTTTGATATTAGAAGGTGTTTTTAGATTAGTGCAGTTTTACATTTTTATTGCATTATAAAAGCAAATGAAGCAAGGGTGTTGAAAATATAAAATCCTGCTATGAAAAGATCAGAAGGCTTGGTTTTGCATTTTTTAAAACAAATTTTAGGTTTTTGCTTCTGCAGAATCCTTTGATAGCCAGTGTTTGTGGATTTACAGTTAGCTGGCATGTTCCAGGCACCAAGCCAGTAATATGATCTGGATTTCACAACACCATTGTGATAAGACAGACAAGCATGAATTTTTTGAATCTGCTTGCTTTCCTACTCCCTGCCCCTTGTATTAGAGCTCATGCTCTGTTTTTACTCTTTCACACATTTTCTTCCATGGAATTATGTTCATTTATCCTGTCAATTTTTACCTCTCAAAGGTAATCTTCAAGCTTAATGTGAAGTTTGCTCTTTTCTAAGTGGAGGGACTCCCACTGCTGCAGGGTTTCTTTTAGAATAAACTCACATCTTGACTTTTAGATGAAAAGTATTGCTGTGAAAAACTTAGGGGTTTTGTTTTGTTTTGTAAAAGGAAACAACAATTCACAGTGAAAATACAGCACAGTAATATGTACACCACATGTATTGAAAAAAAAAAAAACTTAAAAGTTGGGCTTTAAGTTTTAAAGTAAATACATAGGAAAGGGCTGACACATAGGAGCATGTAGTGTTAGTTGTGAAAATGTGATACTAAACTGAATCGAAAAATTTAACTCCAAACTTATGGAATAATCACTTTTGAAGTTTTGCCACTAGTTACTTGCTTACACTGTATAAAGTGCCACACTGGCATTAACCAATGAATTCCTTTGAGACACTTGGTTCGAGTACATTCTCTTGTCAGATTTTCTGCCCACTTGAAACTGAAATTTTAGTTCAAGAACCAGTTTCATTTTCTTAAAAGGTAATACTATTTCTAATGAGGGGAATGGAAGACTAAAGCAACACTTTGGAACGAGAGTGTCTTCATGAGGTCTTGGAGAACTTTTGTTTTGAAATACTATCAGTTGCTGCAATAAAGTGCTGAAGATTATGTATCTTTTGTTGCCATGTAACTTTCTTCAAGTTTTGGCAATAGCTTCTTTAGTTACAAGAAGCACAAATTTTCTTCTTGATTAGAGTTTTAGTTGTTGTGGATTGTTCTTTGTGCTTTACTGAAGTTTTGTCACAGATGTGGAATGTAATTACTGAAAGAAAGCACTGCTTTTGTTGTTGCTTCCCTTAACAGAGGCCTCACCTTATTTTCACTTAATCCAATCACTACCAGAAAGTGCTCATACTGTGTGTGCTCATACGTGTGCATGCACATTGTCCGTAATAGCCTTTAAACAGATTCATATTTCAATAAACGTGACTCATTTTACCCGTGAAAAATAGTAGTTAGATCGTGAAATAGTTTGATGCCTACATGAATGTACTCCTAAATGCTAGTTTCTTTTTTAAATTAAGTTTTTTGTGAAATACTTCAAATATTTACTTTATAGACTGTTAAAGTATCATAAAGTTTTGTATTCCCCTAATCAGACATGAGTGTAAAAACGACTGAATGGAGGTTTCATAATTTTTAAGATAGATAGTGCTTTAGAAAATAGTAAAAATTATTGGATAGCAAGTTTAAGGAAGTGTGAAGATCGAAGTTACATGCAAAAATAAGTAAGATTTTTTAAAAAATAGAATCGTATTACTGAAAATAATATTAAGGCTTTCACTGCCTGGCACGTAATGTCTCAGCTATCTTTACAACTTTCATTTTAATGTGTGGCGGATTTTTGTTTGCGCTCGGGGCTGTTTCTGGGTTTTTTTAAGTTAAAAACCAGGCTTGCTGCGTTACCTTAGGGAGCAGTCCTACTTTGATAAGCTTACATTGGCTGGGTGGCTCCGTACAGCGGGAGCTGCTGGAGCCGCGCGTCCGGAGCCGCCGCGCCCGGCCGGCAGCCCCGGCAGAGCCCGTCCTTACCTCGGCTCTCGCTCCGCTCCTCGGCCGCTCCCGTCAGCAGCTGCCGCCGCGGCCCGACCGCGGTGACATCGCCTCGGCGAGCCGCAGTCCGCGTGTGCTGTGCTGGGACCAGACGGGGCGGACGTGGGAGAGAGGCGCCTTCTCTTCCTCTTCTGCGCTTTTCTTGCTCGGGACCGTTCTGGGCTCGTCAGCCCGCGCCGCGTCCGAAGCGGTACCTTCCCTCGGCGCTCCCGGCAGTCCCTTCAGGCGGCCCGGAGCAGCCTCATTTGAACCCCTGCTCTTTGTGGCAGGCTTATCCTGGCCGGGAAAGGGGGAGAGAAGGCGAAGCAGCGGCGAGCTGCGGGCGCTGGTTGGACGGGCGGGCTGCCTCCGCCCCCGGGCCGCCGCAGCACTGGGGCTGCCGGGAGGAGCTTCGTGCTTCGGCCACCCCGGCTGAGCCCTCCCCGCCCGGGGTGCGGTACACGGTCTCGGGGGCAGCCGAGTTTCAGCCGCGAGAAAACGCTAATGCTGCGGTTAAGGGGGAGCTGGGGAGACCGCGAGGAACGCGGTTCCTCTTTGTTACATCTAGCGGCAGTGAGGGTGTGTAACCGCGGGACTCGGCCCCAGAATGTCGGGGGGCGGGGATGGGGGGGCACTTCCTGCCTTAGGATCTCGTCAGAGCGCGCTCAGGGATGTAGAGATGGATGTTCGTCCCCGGCACTTGGGCCAGCGCAGCCAGCAGAGTCAGTGTACCGCTGAGGGGCTCCTTTCTTAGTACTTCCTCGGTCATCTTTGTCAGACAACAACTCGAAAGCAGAAATAACGGACAATAAAATTGTTCAAATTCAAGCAAGCTCTTGAAACATTCTAATGCAGATTGAGAATTCATCATTTCGTTGAACCTCAGTGCATTTTTAATGATTCTTCATACTTGTCCTGGTAATCGAAAGCCTGTTTCTCATTCGAGTGCTGGGAATTCGTGCACTTTTCCTAGAACCTCTCTAAAAATTTGCTATTATGGAACTCTCTGTGTGTAGAATGTTTTTCGTTACTAGCTATTAGCTCCAGGTTTAAAAAAGATTTGTCAAATGAATGGATGTAGAATCTGCCTTTCTAACTTGTCGGGAATACTGCAAAGAAATTAGCAAAATTAGAAGTGAAACTTTGCAACATAAAAATGTTACTTTTTACTACAGTTTAGGAAACCTAATGGTTGTTTCGGTCCTTGTATATTATTGACATCATAAGAAAGCTATATCATATTGTAACAATGGGTTTGTTTGCAATTTTTCAGTCAGCTTTGAAGATATTTGGATTTTGTAGAATTGGAGGAAACCAATACCAGAGTGCTTGAATTAACCAGAGGACAAATAGCGAGGTTTAAAGATAGTGTATTAAAACTAATTCTGTTCAAGTTTAAACATGAACAAGTGGTTGTTATTATAATGATAAATTATTAAAAGTGAATGTCAGAAAAAAACCCATATCTAACTATATTACGCTATCAATTCAGTATGCCTTAGGCTTTTTATGTTTTTTGTTCCTTTCCTGTATGGCCTGTGATTCCTTTAAGTTACTGTTATGTTAATTATTTTCTGTTTTAACTCAGAAGCTTATTCCATTCTGTTCTAAAGAGAGAGCACCACTGGCTGGAGTGGCCATTTCAGTGCTAGTTAGGAGCATAGTCTGGAAGCTTGGGATTAAAGCAGTCCAAAGCTTTTCTAATATACCAGTTTTATACTGAAACAGCTGGCTTAATAGAACCAGAAAGTGATAATTCTGTTTATTTTTGACAGATTTAGCAATATTCGCACTAAACTTTCTTTCAACATGTGTATGATTCACACTCCTTCCTTCCCAGGGTGCTTTCTCAGCCTAGGATACACAGAGCTGCTCAAGGGAGGGGAGTGGGAGCAGGAAGAGCAAGGGAGTGTGTTGCCATGAGTGTTTGTCAGGATATTAGAGTGGTTGTTTCCTGTCGTCGTTTCCTGATTGGTTTCTCCAATTCCTAACTACTTGCAGAGCTAGATAGGTGGTTCTCTAGCTAGATTACTCCTTGGATGGAGTATCTAGTTTTCATTTTAGAATGAGCAGTTTTAGTTTCTATGCTTTTGTAGGAAAATACAGGTTTCTAACTTGAAGTTATGCCCTGCAGCACCAAGGTTCTTGAAAAAAACAATTTCCTGAGGATGAGGTTGTTTATTTAGGCCAATATTTATAAACTATCCACAACCACTTTTAAGCTCTTTAACATATAGTTCAGGTCCATTGATTTTAGGGCACTTAAATAAGTGCAGTTAAATGCCTAAAATTTTTACTTAGTGAAGGAGCCTAGAGACTTTTCTTGTGGTATATTTTTTAGTCATTAGCCTTCTCTTAGAGGTAATTACATTATAAATAAAATATTTGAAAAATCAAAAATAGCCAAATCTGTTTCTTTGACTGTCCTCTTTGCTGAACAAGAAACATATTTTTACACAGATCAGCCTTTTGATTGAGTACTGAGTTCTTTTTTGTCCCTTAAAAGCTGTCAAAATAACCTGTTCCTGTAAGCTTTTGTGTATAGGTTATTCCAACTAGTATATGACAAAGCTTATTTTTTCCACCTGTTGCAGTTTTGTCTATGGGGAAAAAGAAAATTTGTACCCACTTGATAGATGATAGGGATCTTTTACTTGGATGTGCCAGGTGTTTGTAGCATAACTGAATTGTTTGGAAAACATTAGGTGTTTGCTCTTTGGGAAGGACTGAAGAGAAAAATGGGATTTGCCTTTGTGTGGGCATTCTGGTACCAAATGGGCAAACCTTTTCCTTGGATTTGTAGTACTGTGAAGTGCAGTTCACTGTTTTTTTAAGAGTCTTTAGGCTGAGTGTGTGATTTTCAAAAGATTTCATAGTTGATCTGTCTTTCATACTGAGAATCTCGGCAATCAGCTTGGATTAAAGTCTGTGGTTACAGAATAAAACATCCTACCAGCAGAAAAGTACTAATATCCAGTTATTTCTGGCTGTGAAATCTGACAGTTGTCTTCAGCAGGGTAATGCAATTGGCAAGGAGTGTTTTGAAAGACTTGGCTTTGAGAATGAGTGAAAATACTATAAAACATCTGATTATAGAAATTAACTTTGAGTCAGTGATCAGAAATTCAAGGTGAGCAGAAAGAGATAAGAATGTGCCAATCTTAAAAAGGTAAACTTCGAGAAATCAAACATTGTTTTTCCAGACAGAGTACAGTTCAATTGCTGGATTCATTTGCCACAAGATCTTTCAAACCCAAAAGTTAAAAAAGGAAAAGTGTTTTTGTAAGAATAGCAGGAAGAAGAAAAAATTGATGGATCCAGAGAAAAAACATTGTAAAGAAAAATTACCAGCCAGACTTAAACCTAAAAGTGTTTTTATAAGATTTGTCTCAGGAAGTCCCTAACCACCACTTGCTGCTGACAGGAAGCAACATCTGGAAAACAGCTATTGTACCTTTGCCTTTTTTCTATAGTCTTTTTTGAATCATTTGCTGCCTTTTGACATTGGATAGCATATGTTTAAAAATGTTAAAATGCATCACTCTTAACGCTTCTGTAATGTATTTTTGTAAAACGTAAATCTTCTATAATGTATTTTTCCTGATTCATGGGGAAAGTATTAGGAAATAGCTGTGTTTCGGGGAAAAAAATTAAAAAAAAAACAACTGACAGCATTCTGGAGAAGATCTGATTTGTTTAGGAGGAAAGCTTTGGTAGAAAGTTCCAGGCAGCTTCAAAATGTTTTAGCCTGTTTCAGTGGATAACGAAATGATTTGCGCCAGTCAGAGATAATTCGCGGTACAGCTTCTTGAATGTAATTCCAGTTGAGCTCTTGGTAACATTTTCTTTCACAAACTGGTATCTTAGTTTTAAAGTTGCTTGGGTTTTGCTGCACTTATTGATCTGTTTTTCTATATTTGGCTTCATTGCTGTAGTGACAAATGTGGGATGATTAATTCCAGTGGTTGAATAGGATGAGGTTACTCAGGAAAGACCGTGGGATCAACATCAAATTTTAATTTTGTTCAGTTGATGTTGCTGGGGCAGATTCAGCCAAAATAAGGTGCCTTCTCTAGCTCTACATTTTTATAAGGTAAATTTTGCTTATATCTCATGATAAAAGAGATTACTTGAAGTCCTTGCTTTATTCATAATTAAAATCAGGGTCTGTTGTCTGCTTATACATACAGAGCCTTCCTGCTGCAGCGAATTAGTCTGTAAAACTGCTATGCTCCAAACTTCCCTTCAATAATAGAGATGCAGGTATAGGCTAGCACATTTATCAAACTTGTCGTAGAACAGTAGAATTGTGGCTTGAAGAGACCCCTGGAGATCATCTGGTCACCTTCTGTGGAAAGCAGAGCCATAAATTAGGTTGTCTGGTGTCTAGTCAAGCCGTATCTTGAATATTTCCAGGAAGAAAAATTGCCATCCTCCTCTGGGAAACCTATTTCAACATTTAAATGTACTCACAGAGAAGAAATTTGCTTATATGCAGATAGAATCTCCCCCCATCACTTCTTGACCTGTTGCTATAACTCTGGAGAGAGTATTTCCATCTTGCCTGTGACGGCTCTGTAGGTACTGGAAGAGCAGTTAGGTTCCCTTCCCGCCCCTTCACTTCTCTAAGCTGAACAAACCCAATTCCTTTAGCCTTTTTTCCTATGACAAGCTTTCCAATCCTGTAATCGCCTTGACAGCCATCTATGGAATCATGTTGTAAATGCGTAAAGTGTCTCTTGAGACATTTTATAGTGAATACGTTTCTGTATTACAAATCACATGTTGTTGCCTTAGCAAAGGTTTGTCTTTTTTTTTTAGAGTATCCAAATCCTACCAAGGTTAACCAGCATATACATTTGATTTTGTAGAAAAATTTTCCAGCCCTTAATCCATGGAAAATATCCAGTCTTCTTGAAACCAGTGATACCACAAAACAGTTGGCTTTTTTGCCTATGAGCTAATCTCCTAACAATGGTGTCTTTGGTTTTACAAACTGCTGACTGTAGTAATTTGGACTTTTTACCACATAGTTAATTGATAAGTTACTGTCCCTCTGTCCTCTGCTTTGTTTAGTGTGATACAACCACACTACTGTATGTAGGAAAATGCATTCATAAATATAGTTGTCTACAAATTGGAAACATACCCTTGTTTCTTCTTGGCTCTCCTATCAAACCAGTGTCATTATTCAATTTGTGAGCAGTGAAAATGGAAAATAATTACTTTCCATAGTTTCTCTTCTATTACGTGTGCCACTTACTACTTGTCTTGCAGACCCTGCTTCCTGTACTGGAGGAATGCTCCATGCCCAGGCATCTGTGTTACATGGCAGCCTATGTGCATTCAGGGGCAGACCCTTAACAGAGCATTGTGCATGAAAAGATACATCAAGTATGCAGTAGTGGTACAAAACCAAAGCTATTTTTTTGGTTTGTTAGCCCTACTGTTTTACAGTATAGTTTTATATTTGTTATACAAGAAGTTTAAAAAAATAAAAAGAAAAAAAAGACACTGTTAATAATGATGCAAGTTTTCAATCTTTATCTGCACAGAATTTTTTATGATGGGTTTTGCAACAGTGTATATTTGTGAAACAGTTTTAGGTGCTGTAAGTTTTGGATTATACCTTGTGACTGCAAATTGTCATAAACCCACAAAGAGACTTGAAATTCTGAATGGTTAAGAATAGATGATGCTGCTCAGGTCAAAGAAATCTGTGACAGAACAGAGAACTTAAATCCAGGCTTTCTAACTTGCAGGGAAATGCCTTAGAAAACAGATTTCTCTTTGTTTCTGTTACTGCTATTTAAAATAATACCTGCCCAGCTTTTCTCATTAGTATAATTTTGTACATGTGATTTACTGGACTGAAAGTGTTTTGTCTTTCATAGAATGTTATGTCAGTCTTTCCTAATGAGGAACCAATTGCACACTGTAGCTGTTCATGAACATTTTAAAGCTTACATGCTCCAGCTCAGCTTCTTCAAAATTGAGTGAAACTGAATAACCTTAGCTTGGGAGTTCTTTTCTTAAGACCTGTTTGTTAGTACCCATCAACTCCTACTGTTTATCTACTGTTTATCAGTACTATCTGCCTCAGTGCTGTTTTCTCAGAAGCCTTGAGTACTGAATAAAGAAAATAATAGAAGCTTAACTTTAAATCAAGGCACAAGTACATAGACTTAGGTTTGCATCCTACAGTTCTTCATAAATACTTTTTTCAGTAAAATTTAGTCTTGGAAATTGTTGTCTGGTGGATGGAGCGCTCGAAGTGTGCTGTCCTGGTGGCACTGACTGCTACATCTGAAGTTTACTTTTTTACCATTATAATGTGTCCATCTCTTTTAACTGCTACTAATATTACTGCTTTGTTTGATCTCTCCACTAGAAGTTTAAAAGCTTGGTGTTACAAGTATGGTTTCCTTTTGCCAACTTAAAAATAATTGGTCCCCTTTACACAGGGTGATTTTCATTAATAAATGTAGTCCTGGATTATTTGGCCAGGCTTTTCCTTAGCATGTGTTGTTACTTCCATGGGACTATAAATGAATGAACGCTGTTGTCTGCATACAATATCCAGCTGCAAAATTAGTTCTGGTGACAATGGAGAAAAGTGAGTATCACTGGAAAATGACACTTGCCTGTGGAAGAGACTGCCTATGAGCTCACCCTCTGGAAAATATCCCGATGGCCTCACATCCTAGCTTTTTTCAGTGCACAGTAGCACAAATGTGAGCCAAAGTTTGAAAAGCTAGTGCTGTGTGTTTGCTTTGGCATGGGGCAACCCTGAGGCTTTCCTTTGAGAAATGGGTCTTGAAATCTTTTGCTGAAGGGAATAATTTTGTCATTCCTCAGTGCAAAATAAGCTGATTCTTATCTACACCTACTATCACATCATATTTTGAGAAGAGTTTAAAATATCACTGCCCAGGTTTAAAAAAAAAATCGTAAAAATCTAATTATCCAATTATCCTTCTTGCTTTAAAGGAAGAGAGGGAGAGGAACAATATGGAAAAGGTGTAGCTTGGTGTATAATGTGTTCTTTTTATATTCTAGCATATTACATTCCGTTTAATTTTTTTGACATCTATCAGTTCAGGTTTTTTCTTCCTGCACCCCACTACTTGCCAAAAACCCATTTCCTTACACTTTTATTTGGAATTTACAAGGCTTAGGCTAACACCATTTAATCCTTTTTGGTGTTGGTCCTCATCTGTATGTTGTCCTGGAAAATAGATTATTTGTCCCGAAAAGTGCTTACAACCACTGCTACAGAGTGGAAGTGTGTTTGTACCTTTAATATCAATGAGAATAGCTTCAGACTTGCTCAAAATAGCTGGAAAGTGGCCTTGACCCAGGCTGCCATAAGGCAAGTTGCATTGTAAAGGCTGTGAGCAAATAGAATTTTTACAGCCATAACTCTAACTACGTTTTGATATGCCACTTGACAAGAGGGTACAGTGAAGAGCTGCTTTTTGGAACCTCAGTCTAGGTAGGATCTCTAGGCCATTGCAAAACCTCAGGGTCTCAGGATTTGCTCAATGCTAAACTGCTGCAAAGCGATGCTAACACTAGGGAAACTGGAGTTCTTCCCTCACTCTGAGGTGAAAGGTGCCTGGTCCATGCTGGCCTTGTGTAGGTGTTAGGATCTCTCATGTGTGTGGATGATGGCTGAAGCAGTTCCCAGTGTGGCTTAAACCCTTATTCAGATAAAGTTCAGAAAATCTGAAAATAATAATTGAGGTTGTTTTTCCCCCTCTGAAATCTAAGACTGGGATGTGGAAACAAAGCAGGACAAAAGTGCTGTTTATGTTTCTCTAGTATGATAAGTGAAATTAAGTATGAGATACAATAAACTGGTATGATTAATAGCTTATCTTCACAAGAGTGGAAAAGGACAAAGAAAGAGCAGGTATTGCTGCCCTTGACAAACTTGTAGAAAATTGTCTTCTAATCACATAAAATCCTACTTTTTTTTTCTTTTTACCTCTCTGCTTTTGTATATATTTTGATAATCTAGGAAAGCAAACCCTAATTACTCCCTCTTCCTTTAAACTCTCTTATCCTTTAGCTTGGGAAATTACTGTAGCTGAGAGAAATAGTATCACATTGGCATACTTAATCAGTAGGTCCAGTGGGGAAGCCCTTGAGCCTACTAGGGGAATTTCTGGGCACATGCCCTGGAAGAGTCCACCACAGGCTTCAAGAAAGCCTGAGTGGTTAGGATGAGACAAAATGCTTCTCCCATGGTGCTGTGAACACTAGGTAAATTTACCTCATCCCCTATAGTCAGTGACATTTGCCTTGCCCCTGTGCCCCGAGACTATTGGCCCCTGACCCTATACTTAACCTGAGACACTGCAGGAAATTGGGGTCTTTCTGTCACTGGATCCCTTCGGTGGGATTGCAGTAAACCTCTCTGGAATACCATACAGGAGGCCCTTTCTGTCTTTCTTCACTGACCTGTCCATGGTGTGTGTGTGAGTTTTTTTACGGTGACTGCCTGTGCCAACCCGAGTGGCTTTCTCAAGAGATGCTTTGGACTGGTAGCAGTAACAATATCCATATGCCATGCTGCTACAGTTCAGAACTGCAAACTAGTAATACAAATCACAAAAACAGAAGGGTTTTGTTTCATTTTGTTTCAAGAAAAGAGAACAAATAAAACAATCACTCAAAACATTTGTAACTTTTGATGATACCTCATTCTGTCATTCTAGAGGTAGAAATGTGCAGAGAGAGAGAAATGAAGATAAGTTGAGAATGGTTTTTCGAAAATGCTTTTTGGGGTAAAAGCAATAAATACCCCAGGTTACTCTTAAGATAAAACTTTTAAGGTAGTCTGAGTCATATGAACCTCTGCTTTATAAACTGTGCTCATATTTATGAGATATATTACTTCTTCAAGAGAGGATTTTTAATAGGGGAAGAAAATTTTTGAAGGACTGATCTGTGTCATTGCAGAAGGTTAAACTAGACTGTAAAACTTGACCTGATCTCTAAGCATCTTTTTTCTTTAACTCCTGCATGACTGGAAATTCCCATTGGTTTGTATGTTGTTCAGTTGTTAATCCAGCTCTATTCCACTCATTTACAAGGTCTAAATGGCCCTTTTTGTTTTAGTGGGGTTTTTTAATTACCTTTGGTCACTGAAGCACTCTCCTATTTATCATATCAGTGGGTCTAATGGGCATATATGGTTCTTTCATAGTCCAAATTCACAGGTTACTGGGGACTTGAGAGACAGTTTATGGCTTTATGGTTTCCAAGCAAAACATTTAACAGTTCATAACAAACGGAATTTGTTCTGGCATGTTGCCACCTCTTTGTCTGTCTCTTCGATGTCTTTTTAATGACATGTCATATGATTTCTTCATTCATTCCTCCCTAAGCAGTATAAGGCTTTTCCAGAATGCATGAATGAATAAGGTAAAAACCTAAAGAAATTGGGTATTGCAGCCTGGCTAAGGCTGGACATAACACAGCATGATCCAATGAGCAACATACTGATCAAGATGGCAGAGATCTGAAGAAACAGATATGTGGTGAGCTCAGCTTGAGTGAGAAAAAGTCTTGCAAGAGATTTTCATAAAATATTCCTGAGTCTCAGGGCAGAAAAGTTAATGGAGATCTTCCACACTGGTGGCAGACAAAGGAAGCATTGCAGTGGTCTCTGGTCATGGGAGCCAGCAGCATTGTCTCCCCACTGTCAGCACCACTGGCTGGGGCAGCTCTCACTCTTTTTTTAGTGTCCTTTTTATGATCCTGCAAATTGCTCATTGTAGGCAGTAGCCTAAGTACAAAATGCTTTTCTGTCTTTTTAAGGGGATAGAACTCAACCAGTAATTACAGAATTTTTCAAAATGCAAATCCTAAGCTCTCTTTTGTTTAATGGGCCCAGACTGCAGTGGGGGTAAACAGCTTCTGGCTGCTATATTAATTAAAAATTATGCAACTGTTTCTGTTTGAAACACTAGATGAATTGGTTGATTGATTTGTTTGTTTCAGGAATTTATCTCTTGGATTTAATCTACATTGATTCTGCATATCCTGCTTCAGACAGCATAATGGAGAATGAACAAAGATCCAATCAAATGAATAATATTCTCCGAATCATAGCTGATCTGCAAGTATCCTGCAACTATGGTTGGTAAATTTTGTTATGCCTATCAAGCCTTGACTAAAATTACTTAAGTGCAAAATTGTGGAAGCACATTTTGGCCCTGAGGGAACATAAGAGGCTAATGTTGGTAGAGTTGAATGCTAGTAAGTGATGTAGCTTCCACTTCTGTATAGCTTCAGTCTTAGCAGTAAATTGGGCAGATAAGCATGTACTCTAAATTGTAAGAGCTGTAAGAGAGGTTGTGTAGAGTTTAGTTACATGTGGGGTACAAATGACATACTTTCAAGTTCAGCTATTGCATTTGGCTTATATATTGTTTCCACCAGAGGCAAACAAAGACAATTATCTTCCCTTTACTTTGCAGCAGATATGATGTCTAGAGTGTGGAATGTGTTTGTTTGGCTATCATTTTGTTGTTAGCGTCTTGGTGATATATTTACAGAATGAAATACAGATATTTCCACCAATACAGCAGTTGTTCAACTGTGCTAAGATTTTGCACGGATGTTGCTCCTGGATGAAGTCAGGAAAATGAGGGGTTGTTTCTTTTTGTTAACAGGATTGTACTCTAAAAATAATTTCTACAGTTCTAGCCTGCTAGTGAAGCTGTATATCAAGAAAAGTGCTGGTTTTGGTGTCTTAATGAATACTCAGCATACTCTTGGTGGCTTAGCATGACTTTTCATTGCTTAAATGTATAACAAGCTAGAGTGCAGCTAAACAATCAAATTCAGAAAATTTAAATGCTGCTGTTTTGGAGAGCTTAAAAAAAAAAAGATTGGTAGATTGTGAAAAAAAACAAGGTGAGATGTTAACTGTGTATGCTTAAGTATCCAGCCCTTCTCCTTTTTTGTCAGCTTTGGTATTTTAGAGTATTTCAAGGTAGAAACTAGACATAATAATGTATGATACTGATCAGCTAGATTATTCAGGTGTCATTTCCTTTTTGTGAGTTTCATTTTGTCTCTGAATACTTTGGATGATAAAAAAACCTCACGATTTCATTGACCCTTTCTTTTTTACAGTTTTGGTAACTTCCTGCAGTCATATGCATTAATTTTGAGTGCTTTTGTTAAAATCTAGATTAAAATTAAAATATAACCTTGAAACAATATTCTGGGATAATGGCTGCCTTTAAAACAGTTACCTTTATGAGAGCACAGAAGTTAAGTTAGGTACTACAAGGCATGTTCCTGTCCATGATCCATGTGTCAATAGGTTTTTCTGTCATTCTGAACTTAGTGTCTTTCATTCTTGGTATTCTGCATTGTAATTATTAATTAGTTATTTAATAACTTTTAAGTCTCCTCAGTTCTTGGACATATGAGACCCACTAATGCCTATGGCTGTAGGCTTTAATTTTCCCAAGAACAATGAACAAAAAAATTCAAGCAGGTTTCACAGCAGATAATTTTTTTCCACTAGCGAGATAGCATCTAATAAAATCCACCAGCTGTCATGATGATGAAATGCATCTGTATTTTCTTTAATAACTGAGAGCATCACTTTTGCTCAGTCAGGTCTTTAACACCTTTTTAGAATCAAAGTAGTATTTCTGCCCAATTTATTTTTTAGGGAGGTTCAAATTCTTTTTCCATGAAGGTATCGTAAGAATCAGAAAAAAAAAAAACCCTGAAAAAATAATAATTTTGGATGACATAAATGTTAATGTTTTTTGTTTGTTTGAACACTCCACAGATCATCTCACAACACTTCCCCATGTGCAAAAGTATTTGAAGTCTGTCCATTACATTGAAGAACTTCAGAAATTTGTAGAAGATGACAATTACAAGTAAGTATTGTTCTTTTCTTCAGGCATTGGGAAATTTAACAGAAAGATTACTTAGTCATTAGTTTTATTAAGAGCTGAACCAAAAGCCCATGGCAGAAGATGTTTTAGCGTGTTTTCTGCTAAGTAAAATTCAGAATGACAGTCTTTCTTTATGACTATAAGCAGATTTACAAAGTGAAATATACTAGTGAAAAGCAACAGTTCAGAATAGATGAAAATCTAGTCTTTATTCTATGACATGATTGTGTTCTGGGAATTTTGTTCAGTAACACTGAAGTCATCTCCGAGGCGTCCAGCATTGGCTCTGGTATTATGACTAATACATTAAGAACATCTACCAATTTCAAGTAATTATTTTTAATAAGTTAATACTTACGATTTGGGTGTTTAAATTTTGGGGGTTTAAGCATGTTAAAGCAATGTTTACAAAAGACTTGGAGAAGAGTTAACTCACACAGAAGTTTGAAGCAGATGCCAGAGAGCACATTGGTGAATATGTGAATGTGCTCTAGTTAAAGGAAGTGATAATCCCTCGCCAGTAATTCTGAAAGAACTAGCAAAAATTAAGTCATAGGCTAAGAAAGCAAGGTTTTAAATAGCTCAGCCAATCTAGATGCAATGCTATGCAATTAGCTGTTGACAAATAGAGTAACTTTTTAGGCGTGCAGAATTTGAAGTATTCAAAGCAAACATATGTTCAGTAATACAATGCTAGTATAAAATATTTTAGCATATGTTTTAGAGAGCAAGGTTGGTAATGAACTTCCTTAAAACCAGTCTTGTTACCAGTTTTGTTAAATACTTCAGTTAAGAACTTTGTATCAGAATTTATGTGTATTTAGACTGTTTGCTAATAAAACAGTGATGGAAGGGTTCATTGAAACAGAACTTGGTTTGGCCATCACAAAGGAAGAATCTGATGACTAAAATGATAGTGACACAAACCCCAAAATGTTATATAATTGTTCTAACATTGGTTTATGGTGTTGATCAGTAGATAGCTCTCACAAGTGAGATACAGCCATGAAAGGACTTCATTCTTCCCTACTGCCTGTCAAATATAGTGTTTCTATGAAAAACTAGAGTTGCTTATACTGCTTCAGAAGGAGCTGGTGAGAGCTTACATGGGGTATGTTTATTACATTGTATGCAATTTTAGGATACATATGTGTGTATATTACATTGTATACAATTCTGGCCATACATGTTTGCATGTTTGAAGGTTTAAATAAATGCCGGTACAATCAGATAAATAAAATCTGTCTTGTAACAGCAGATGTAAAGAACTAGGTTGGATTTTAGCCTAGGAAAGGAGAAGTTTGGATAAGAGAATCACAATGTATAAACACAGCTGGAAGAAAATGGGGAGGGTGAAAAGAAATTTAAATGAAATTGTAATGATATTGAATTGTAAGGATAAAACACATAGAAAATTTTAGAATCTGAATGTTGAAATATGGTTTGTAACTATCAGAGTAAAGGAATTATGGAACCTCTTCTTATTTGGAGTAGTGAGACAAATAATTAAATAGTCTTGAAGCTGAAACCTGATCAGTTAATGAAGTGAAGGCTACCAGTTAGTGTTTGTGAAAAAAAAAAAAAAAGAGCACATTTAGTAATCAGAAGACTCTGCATTACCAGTGTGGGGTCATCTACACGTGTGTGAAGAGTGGCCTGCACCAACCATTTACATTTTGCTGCAATTAGTGCTGGCACTGCTGGCATACAGATGCAACCTCCTGCTGAGATAGAAAAAAAGGTGTCATCATAACAGAGACAGAACAACCCATGGTTTAGCATAACATGAGTCAGACAATTTGTCTTTTGGATTTTGATTATAGCTGCAGTTGGTGGTAACTCCAGCTGTTCCTCTGGGCCCTGGCTCCTGCTGAGAGGCATGCAGGACTATACCTTGACCAGATCTGTTTATAGGAATTCTTGTGATGAATGCCTGTGGAGCTTTGTTTTCCCTGAGAGAATAGTTCTAAAAGAAAAAGCATTCAGACAAGGTGTTCTTTTGGAACTTCTTAAAGTATTATCAGGGCATGCTTCAAATAGAGATAAAATGTCTAAAATTTGTCCCCTTGCTTAGGCTAAGCTTCAGCAAAAGAAGCTGAAAGCACTGGGTCATTCACTGCAGAAGCTCGTGCTTGGTGAAGATTTGAGATGTTTGTGCTGTTGTGTCTGGTTGATCACAGAGTAGTGATGTTTCCATAGGAAAATAATTTGGGGGAAAAAAAGAAAGTGTTTAATGTTTTCATAGCAAAATTTATCTGCTCCATGGAATTAGAATTCCTGCCAGAGTACTGATGATAGAACATGCAAGTACTTCCTTTACTCAGTCTCATGACATTGTATATGTTTCACACACAGACACATGGTGCAAGAGATGCACATTTACCATGAGCAGTGCACACAGCCTTTGAAAAGGTCAAAAGTCCAAGACTTTTGTTAAGAGTAATCTGTGATTTAAATCTCAGTGTTAAAATTTAACAAATGATCATTATTGACTAATTTCCCACACGCTTCTGTGTTTCATTAAAGTTGTGAAGACAGAGAAAAATTAAACTAAGTAGTCACTGGTAAAGGTAAAGGACTGTAATTAGTGGAGGCTTTACAACACCTGGATTGGGTTAAAGAAACTGTTCATATTGTTCAATTTGATTTTTAGATGGCCATTTCCTGATGATGTAACAGTGTTAACACCATGTATGCAACAGCTTATTTGCCCAACAAATGAACTGTACCATTTCAGAAAAAATTAATTAAACAAGTGTTTTCCATAAGCATATGATACCATAGCATAATACTTGTAAAAACTAGAAGCAATTACATTTTAAATTTGAATATTAATGTAACTTTAGCAGCAACCTTGCTGATAATGTGTAGTGAATATTTTAACAGAAGGTGGGCATGATATATTAGTAAAGGCCTGTCTGCACAAACCATCCTTTGGAATAAGTCGTGATATTAAAGGCTAAAGTCCTTGAAACTCTCCTGCAGGAGAGAGAATAAAGCAAAACAATATCCTTGTGTACAGGAGAAAAAATGTAAACCTGTGTGTATTGGCCAATGGTAACTTGCTTAGCCCACAGACCCTATAAAACCCTATAAAAGGTGTGCTAAAGATAGAAATAAACGGTGTTCACTGATACTTCTGTGAACAGTCGTGAATAGCTGGCAGTCTCTCAATAATAATGCTCAAAGATATTGAAATGTTGTCGTGGTTTTAAAGCAGTAACTAAAAAAATTACTTATTTCTTGCTGTGAGATATGGATTAGAGCAAGAGCAAAACAGGCTTAAAACTTAAAAAGGAATAAAGAAAGTTTATTAACAAACTACAAGAATAAGAACACCAGAATAAACTTCCAGAAAACCCTTTTTATCCCCTACTACCCACCATTCCCTTGTTCACATGACAACATAGAGACAAAAACTTTGGAACTTTGGTGTTTAAAACAGTCCTAATTCTTGCTAGAGTCTTTTCATCAGTTTTTGTAGAGAAACAGAAGTCTTCTTCTGCTAATCTATGGAGTTTCTCACAAGAAAACTATTTCTATTATAGCTTTTTATTTTTCTGATGTCAGCTGCCCAGAAATCTGGTCATCAGTTCACTCCTCCCATTTCACATCACTCTGAGGTGTGTATGGGCCACGAGTCTAGGGATCTCATTTTAAGGATGAGTTATTCAAAGGCAAAAGTCTTCTTCATCTGTCTTTGTGAGCTCCACTGGAAAAACAGTTTTCTCATTGCCCCCCAAGGCTTCAAATTTTCGCTTCACTCTGTTCCAGCAACTCACTGTATCACAATTACTCTACTTTTTACTCAAAATCCACACTTTGAACACTCTATTCCTCCCTATATACTCTGTCATGAATTAAAGGAGTTTTTTTCAAGACCTTATTGTCCATCTCCATAGCTTTAACAGAAAAATATTTCAGCTTATAAAGCATCTCCTTATTCTCTACCTTTCCTGGAGCTTAATTCTTTTCTTTACTGTCTCTGATAGTTTTATAAAGTCTCTTTACATGTTAATTACTCTCTTTTTCTCTCTCTGGGTAAAAGGATTAATCTGCAAGTCTCATCTGGGTAATGAAAAGGTTGAAATCTTGCCCAGGCTTTGTAGATGGTTCTGTGATCTCTGCCGGAGCAGCAGCTGGAGCTGTCTGCGATGGAAGATTCTTCATGGCTGCTCTGGAGAGTGTGGTCACTGTCTCAGCCTGCCGCAGCTCAAGAGCTTTTTTACCTTTCTTTCCTCGGCAGTCTCTGGTGAATTCAGTCCCAGCAAAAACTGCAGCCGAGCCAGGGACCGGCCTGGCCCGGCCAGAGCCCGGGGCAAGCCCCGCAGGCCCCATCTCCCGGCCGGGAGCCGCGGCAGGCCCAGCCCAGCCCCCGCCCGGCCGCATGGGCTGGGCAGGGAACGGGAGGCCTGGAGCTCTGTTACCTTTCACAGCCAGGAAACAAAGAGAGACAAGAGTGCTCTGGCTTTACATCTTAAGGAGGTGTTTACAATTTGACTTCACTTTTTAATGGTCAAAACTGCTGTCAATTCTTAGAAATGACTGTTAATTGGTCAGGAGGAAAGACTCCCATCAGCCACCAGCAGCTTCAATTTCCTTAGCTCCCAAAACCACCTTAAAGGTAAAGCCACCCCATGACAAATGTCTTAAAGATAATTTAATACTTCTTTGGATTTAGTTATTTGTGAGATTAATTCAATCAAGGTTAGTGGTTTTCTTTCCAGGCTTCACAAAAAGGAAGCAAGTGGAAAGGAAAATCTGGACTAAAGTCACAAAAGTTATTAAAAAGAGGGAAAGATTTGAATCTTACCACAGGAAAGTTGCTGCAGCTTATATGCATTGGAGAATTTTGATCTCTTTCTACCATGTTTGTTTCATCAAAATAAAACTTTTTTTTTTTTTTTAATTAATTTAAATTCATCAAAACTCATCACATCTAGCCTTAAAGAAAACTCTCATTCCTCTTCCATTTTTGCACTTGGTAAGAAATTTTTGGATTTTGTTTTGATTATTTGATTTCATATTTTCCTCTCAGTTTCCCTTAATGGATCCTTAGTTTCATAGGATTTTCTGGTCCCATGCCAGAAGAAACTGTAAGCCTCAAAAATGTGGAGAGTACTAAGTTTTTAGAGTAGGTAAGAATATCTTCCATCTTTTTCTTTGCAGTGACTGCTCTTTTTGAGCCGGGGACAGCATTAGTGCTCTCTGCAGAGCACTTCTTTGGCATGAAGAACAGAACTATCTCAGTACCAGGCTGTCAGGGAGAGATGCTTAAACAGTTGTCCTAAAATATATTGGCAGAATCCCAACACACGTTTTGCCAAATGAGAACCTCAATTACACTGGAAAGGAAAATACGGCAGCCACTTTATACAAACAAAGCTTTTCTCTACAATTTTTTGTGACAGTTCAATTGCTTCCTTTAGGTTTGTGCTTGTCAGCAAGTAGGAATGCTGCAGAAAACCTCTGACAATGATGTCATGTTCTAAAAATAACAGGTCTTTCTTGTTCAGCTTGCATACTGTTTTCTGCAGAAGCTGCTCAGTTTTAGCAGTATGTAACATTGTGGCACAATGCCACATCCTCTCCTAACCAGACATACCTTGCAGCTATTCATATGCATTTTTTTGCTGACCTTTTGGCATCATTAGGTCAGGCCTTGTATTTTCAGTTGTTTTTTGAGTTGTTATTTGTATTATAGTACTATTTGTCTGTACAGGACAAGACAGGACAATCAGGCTTCTATTTATGCCTGTAGTTTAGTTCTTCAAAGTATATTAGGCAATATAGTAATAAGATGACTTACAGAAAAATTAGTTCAAATTTAGGTTCAGAAAGGCAAGATGCTATGGGAAAACATTAGGGGAAATTTGTAGGCAATTAGAAGGCTATACTGACTCCTAACAGTGCAGATGGAGTCCTAGCTGTACCATGTTAGTTCCAGTCCGGTTTCAGAACTGGAATTAAATGGCAGGTTCTTAGTATTATATTATTAGTAATGTAAGTAAATGTAATTTCCCAGCTTTGTTGCCCTTTTCTGGGCATGCCCAAGTGCCTCAATTTCTTTCCTGCAGTGAGGTTCCCAGAGCTGGATCCAGGATTCAAGTTTTGGCCTCACCAGTACAGAGGGGCAATCACTTCCCTAGACCTGCTGGCCACAGTACTTTTGATACAGGCCAGGATGCCATTGGCCTTCTTGCCCACCTGGGCATACACCAGCTTATATTCAGCTTCTGTTGACCAGCCTCCCTAGGTCCCTTTCTGCTGGACCACTCTACAGCCACTCTTTCCCATCCTGTAGCAATGCATGGGGTTGTTGTAACTGAATTGCAGGAACCAGCCCTTTACCTTGTTGAACCTCCCATCGTTGATCTCAGCCTGTCTCAGTCAATCCAGCCTGTCCAGATCCTTCTGCGGAGCATTCCTACCCTCCAGCATATCAACACTCCCACCCAAGTTAGTGTCATCCGTGAACTTACCGAGAGTGCACTTGATCTTCTTGTCCAGATCATCAACAATGATATTAAATAGGACTGGGCCTGATACTGAGCCGTGGGGAACCCCATCAGGGACTGGCCCCAGCTGGATGTGGCACCATTCCCCACCACTCTCTGGGCCCAATCATCTAACCAGGTCTTTCCCAGTGAAGACTGCATCTGTCCATGCCATGGGCTGCAGCCTCTCCAGGAGAATACTGGGGGACACTTAGGGACAGTATCCTTACAGAAAAAGCTTCCAGCAATCTACTGTTGCTTGACCTACTGTCATAGGACCTACTGTTTAAATGTTAGCAGGCAGCCCAGAATGTTCCAGATATGCCAGACCCATCTTGTTTGGTACACAAATAATGGTCAGAAATGCCCTAAGGGGCAGCTTTGAGGACTGCACTGCTTTGTTAAAACTAACATGATCCTTGTTTCAGCAAAGAGGAGTAAGTTTTGTTCAGCTTCCTCATGGAGCAGCTAAACTTCTGTGTGAGACTCTTCTTTATCTTCATTCACTTGCTTGATATAAGAAAAATTGTGTAACAGTGGCTGTACTGTTCTAGCAATAGTTCCATCCTGTACTGGGAGAGCATACTTCCATGAGAGAGAACTATGTTCAAGATTGACTCCCCATTTTATTTTCTGCATTGTGTTAGGTTCCTCTTTTCCTGCTTACTGGGGAGGTTACTTTAAAATGAGCTGAATGGCCCAGTAGCAGAGTGTTATTTAAAACTAGGTTGAAATAGAGGTCTGTGCATCTTACTTTCCAGAGCAAACCTGCCCTAACATGTTCCAGAAAATATTTTGAGTATCAGGCTTAAAAGAACCAGAAATTGTTCAGTCATCTTTCTACTATCCAACAGCAAAGCCTTCACATACTCTTCCTGTGCCTGTTCTGTAGAAGCTTTGTCTTAGTTTAATGGTAGATTGGTATTTGTTAACTCAGCAAATCTCTATGCTGATTTTTTATCTAGAGATTTTACTTTTAACTTTAGTATAACCTTAGATTGTTAATACTAACTCCTCAGTTTTGAAATTTCTGTTTCTTGTGAGCAGTTTCTGAGGCTGATATCTAGGATTTATCCTGACATGTCTCTTAGCTGAACTCTTGCAAGTATAATTTTGGAATGTTGAAATTGTCAGCATTTGAACTATGCACTAAAACAACGCTTCCTTACTATGGTAAAGCAAAGATTTATTTTTTTTGAAAGTAATTCCTGAAACAAAAAAGAAATCCTAACAGTATTGTGATATTAGATTAATATAGTGACTTCTGAGATGAATTTCTGATGTTTTACAGCAGCAAACACAAAACAGTGTCTTTATGCCTTATGAGTGGTTTATTAGGCATGCTGGAACTAAGGTAGTTTTTTAGTTAAAGTAATGCCAGTGGACAACATTGGACAGTCAGCTGTGAGAATATCGTTAGGTGTGTGAGGATATGGATGATGCATGTTGGTGGTAAGCACATCAGGTCTCAAAGTCTGCAGTGATCTCTTGAAAGTATCACTCTAAGCCTCTCAGGGGCCACAGGTTCTGGCTCCAGGTGTCCTTTTTGGGAGACACTAAGCATGTGTGTGCATGCAGGGAACTTGTGCTTCTCCATGGAAAACAGTGTCAGAGGAATGGCAAAATTGAATTTGGGTGATGACAAACAAGCCAGGACTGGTTGAAACTGTACTGACTGTCAGTATGTCTTCTTTGAAATAAAGAATATTTTTGATTGTTTCCAGCCTTCTGGAGGAGAGGGGAAATAGAAGAGAAGGTGGCTCAGGAATGACATTTCATTGTCAGAATATATTCCCTTTTCTCAACAGTTTAAATATAGCATGTCAGCATGAGTATTTTATATTTACCAAAATATATTTAGGCTCGCATTTATTTGTTCTTCTTTTAATACATCCTGTATTTTTGTAGGTTGGAAATAGATAAATTGCATTCTAATTTTTCTTGAAACATTGCAGAATTCTGGCATTATGGAAGTCGACGTCCAAACTGTCAGAGACTTAGGGCTAAGCTTCAGAGTGCAGTTTAACATAACCAAACAAATAACCAACATTATCTAACTTCACATATTCTGGGGAGATGACCAGTGGAGAGTGATGTAATCTCATTTTATAGCACTGAAGACTCATCTGTTGCTCTGTTAGTGAATTTCTAAGTGCAGCACACAACACATGTGCTTTCTAGTTGGTATAATCATAGCACATCTCTCCCTAAAACCTTGTTAAAAGCATAAAGGTGTTAGGTCTTTCTTCCTGCTGTTGTGTTCCTCTTTTCTTCTTTACAAGAATAATTTTATACAGACAGAGAGAAATAGTATAGTGCAAGTAGTTGCATGGAAGTTGATCTCACTTGCTTTTGTCACTAAAGAAGGTGTAAGAATGCACTTGCCTTAAATCTGTTATCAGGTCATAGCACTTCCTCTGATGTACATATTCCTAGGCAGTATTTCACCTGTGCTGTTTTTCAAACATATAGGAGTTGTACTGGATCTAGGAGCTTGATGCACAGTAAGCTGATGAAGTCTATAAAAATTGTGATGTTAGACAAATTATTTCTGGCCTTATCAGCTATGTGAGGTAGTCCTGTCATTCTTGCTATAAAAAATATGTTATTCTGTAAATAGTTATCTGAAATTATAAACTGGACCTGCTTAATGAGCACAATTCAGTTCAGCATGCTTAGCAATAAATATGGTCTCTAATCTTTACATTCAGATTTAAATTAATTTTATTCTAACCAAGCAAAAAATTTCCAGGAGGAATGCATTACAAATCACATCATTGTAAAATAAAGAAGCTATTGGCTTGCGTGGACTGAACTACAATCATATCTTTTAGCAGTGGACTTATTAGATGAATGTTTCCACAGTGAACAAATAAACTATGGCTATTGTCACAGAGGACTAATAAAATGGAGGACCTTCTGTGATACAGGGTAAGAAAAGAGCTTCAGAGATGAGTTTGTCAAAGCTGGCAGAAACTAAAAAAGCTATTTTCACATGTGGGAAAAGACCAGTAACATCTCCCTTGTACAGACAGACACAGAAGAAATTGGCAGTTGTGGAACAGTGATGGGTTATCTGAAGGAGGGATTATGTGCTTCCATTTGGAGAAAAACTGAAACAGTGTGAAATGCCTGCTTTTCCTGGGAACTTTGGATTGTCAAATATGGACTAACCCAGTAAAATGGGCTTAATACCCAAATTTCTTTGGATCCTTTGGATTTATGCCTATTTGATTAAAATTTACTTCACAATGTAGTACTTCATGCCTTTTTGTCAGACTGGTACAGAGCAAAAGACCCATGAATGTCAAGTTAAGACTGCCTAAAGTTGAGAAATGGCAGAAGTCATGTGCATTGGGAGATTGAGATTTGTTGGAGTGCTGAGAACACAAGAGTGAGTGAGTACATGATAAAACACATAGAGCAAGGCAGCATGGCATATACTACTTTATTCTAATTACCTTCTTTTACTATTGAGTGTCACTTTGCCCTATTAAGCTTCTTTTCTGTAAGTCACAGTAGCAAAATAGTTATTTCTGTGTGCACATTTCAACATGGTAACAGTAAATTCACTTTCATGTTTAGAGGGAATAAAATGTTAGGTTTGTATCTAAATTACTAAGTTTTTGAGTTTTTTTTCCCAAGGTGAAAGACTGTATGAACTTGCATTTTTAAACTGAGAGAGAGAATCAAATAATGATTTCTCTTTCTGCTTTCATAGACTTTCCTCACAGTATCTGTCTTGGTTCTGACAGGTAGAGATTTACTTAAAAAAATTATTGTTTTGTTACATCACAGAATAAATATCTACACTTCCAAGAAAGTAAAATTACTAGTTAGCACTGCCAAAATAATTGCTTCTTCAATTTCTTTCAACTTTAATTGAGAATTTTTTTTTTTGTTAATTTCTCTAAAAACTTGTTTTTCCAGATTATCTTTAAGAATTGAGCCAGGTAACAGCTCTCCTCGACTGGTTTCCTCCAAAGAAGATCTTGCAGGTATAAAACAACATTTGAAAATTTGAGTAAGGAAATAATTTTAATTACAGAAATCCTCCACTAAAGTATATGGGAAAACCCAGAGGTACATCAGTAGCATGAGTCAACAAGAAAGATTGCTGACTTGTATAAAAGCAGTTCCAGTTCAAGGGATGTCACAGGGTGTTTGCTAGTGTTGGATCAAGTGTCAGATTGTGGGATTTTTTTTACAAATGCTTGCATTTTTGTCATTATTTAATAAGTGAATAAAAAAGAGCCCTCTTCCAGTACAAAACATACCAATGCAGTGAATAACACAGGAAATTCTCCTTTGAGGTTCCTGTGTGATCACATACATTTGAGACAATTTCATTGTGGAAAGCAGGACAAAAATTTGTATCAACAATAGCTTCTAGCAAGATCTGAAAAACAAGAGTACCATCCATATGTTGACAAAAACTAATCTGCTGTTTCTTGCTATGACCAGAATAAACAAACATCGGGCTGTGTGAGATATACTTCCTGTTATAGGAGCCGTTATCTCAAAAGCTGTTCTGTTTTAGTCTCTTGAACCTGAATGGCCAATTTTCTGTCTCATTATGTAAAACCATGTGTGAATGTAAAAACTCCAAGTCCAGACCACATCTGACATGCAGTTTCAAATGGCATTCAAAATGTCTTTTTTTTCTCACCGATGAAAGTAAAGTAAATGAGAGAAAGAAGAAGGAAGATGCTAAATATAAAACAAAGAGAAATCCCATGGGTTTTTCCTCTGCCTTCCAGCTCTTTATGTTGGCTGCTGTCAAGTGACCTGTCATTTATAGGGAACCTCTTGTTTGTCCTAGTATTGTGATTGCTATTCCCAGAGTCAGATAAACATTTGACCTGGTCTTCAATTTCTTTAGGAAGGTGCTTTCCCTTTTCCTGCTTAATGCTCAGTATTATTAATTGCTGTGTTAAACATAAAGAAATAGTTCATAGGATTTTTTTTTATTAACCAGATGAGTTCAAAAGTAGTTCTTTATGAATGCTTTCTTCATACAGAAATGCATTTGGAAGTTAACTTCCTCACAGGAGCCATCACAGTGTTGTACTCTGTATCTGTGTCTGGAAAGGTGTTGAGAAGGCTTCTGTTAAGCAGTGCCCACTGCATCAAGGCTATCTCTCCAAACCCAACCCCCTGCCAAAAAGACCGGTAGGCTGGGGATGGGCAAGAGGTTGGGAGGGTGCATAGCCAGGATGTTGATTGAAGCTGCCCAAAGGGATCTTCTATACTATATGACACGCTCATCAATAGAAGTTAAGAGAAAGGGGTGGGGGAGGGGATGGGGGGTGGCAGCGAGGCATTTATTATTAAGGTGTTTGTCTTCCTAAGTGTGCACTACAATGCTTGGGTTAGTCCATGGCTGCTCACTGCCTACTGATGGGAAGTAGAGGATAAATTTTTCTTTTCTTTTGCTTCTGTACACAGTCATTGCTTTCAGTCAACCCACCACATCATGTCACATTTTCTTTTGCTTTTGTGAGGATTTGCTTTTTCATACTAGAGACTTGAAACTAAGTCATTGTCTCTCATATGATTATATATGTAAAGCAGACAAGTAAACTTCTTTTGTTTTCTGGCTTTTACTTTGTATTACATCTATATGCTCAATCCTTGGGCTTTGATGTTAACACTTCATTTGTATGATTATGGAATATAATTTCAGTCATAGCAGCATAATATGTGATCATTGCCAATACTCTAATTCTTAATCAAGGGCTGAGACCTTATTAGAACTCTAATGGAAGGCAATTAAAAATATAGTTCCAAAACTGGAAATGAGAACTTTAAATTTGCCTAATCCAGGCAAGGAATACAGCATGATACTGCAGTGAGCTCAGCTGGAGTTCACAAAAAATGACTGGGACAATGTTCAGTATTACCTACTTCACTGAATATGTGATCCTATAGTAACTGGCAGTATTAGGAGAGGGTGAATTTTCCCTTCTGAATCATGAAACAGTGGCCTTAAGTGCTCTGTAAGGTTGCTTTACTCAGAGTGAGAACTAATGTGATGACTAGAAAACAAGTGCTGAGTCATCCCTGTTGCTCCATTCTGCTGTTAGTATTTCCTTTGAAAGCTTGACCCTTTTGTGGACTGCTGTATTTCTTGCTCAGCTAGAGAGTTCTTGCTTACTGCCAGTTAGACAATGAATGCCATCAGCATTTCATAGTACCCACAGGAATTTTTCAGTGAGCTGCACCTGTGTGGCTGCAAAATGCTACTAAATGGAATCCAGTACATTTTACTGAAAACTTTATTCCTGGAGAAGGTTTATTAAGTAAGTTAGTATGAATTCAAATTGAAATTTAGCTAAGCATGAAGGCAATAATTTATTATTTATTTAACAACATTAATAAATGGGAATATAGCCATATGTTAGTCTTCAATAATTCTGACTAAAACACTCAAATATTAGTAATGGGATATTTGAACATGGAGAATTAAAAATAACACAATTACAGGTATTGCTGTCAATTTTATTTGAATTCAAATTATACCTGGAAATTAATTTCACTTTGAACATTGTATGCCAGAAGTAAGTCCTTTGCAGTTGGTAAGCTACAATGATAATAGATGATCTCAAAATACCGTGTGCAGTAATTTAATGTTCCAGTCAATAGCTTAAGGCATGGGAGTCTGATAATAATGATTTAAAATTAAAATAAAGGTTCTTAGCCAATAAGGTCAGTCATCAGTTCAGTTGTCTCAACAGTCCAAAAGTTAATACCTTACTAATTGCAATAAGTCTACTTGAGTTCTGCCTGTGACATGCTGCCTCCTTAGAGATCAGCATGTGTTTCCAGGGACAGAAAAAAGAGCTCAATGTCATTGGTAATGACTCCGAAGTCTATAATGGGATTAAGTGCAGAGAATAGTGTCATGTTTGTGTTCTAAAATATAATTGCATGTGTTCATGATGGAAATGGGTTTTACTTGCCAGCTCTGTGAATTTATCTTCTACCCAGTTTTCTGTCTTTAAAAAAAATATTAACAGTTTACTGTAGCCAGAGACATTGTGGGTTTCTTTTTTTCCCCTTGAAATATCTTTATGAGTGTGAGGCTTAATAAAAACAGTTAAATCCTACAGCATTTCTATTTGCAAAGTGCTGGAGAAAACCATGTGTCCATTTTCCACTTATTTTGCCAACTAGTTTTCCAGTAAATTCAAACAGGAGGCAGGCATCTGATTAAAGTGACTGTCTCACAAACTATGTTTCGTATATTAGTGGCTAAGAGGGTCTCATTTAATTACCAAATGTATATTGTGAATAGTGCTTTCACAGGAAGATTTCATGTCTTCATAAAGCTGCAGAGATTCTTGTCCCTCCCAAGTAGCATTTAAGAAGGAGCTTTAAGCAGTTTAGTTGAATGCTTTCAGGAATGGTGTGATTCACACAACTTCCTTGGCAGCAACCTAAGTCTGCTCATTCTGTCTTGCTGTGGCTTGACAGAGAGAGAATGTAGCTGGAGAGCTTATAGTAAGCTAACTGTTCACAGTTTCTAGTTGAATTAGCTGTAAAAGACATCTGTGTTCCTGCAGTGTTACCTGAAAGGTGCTTGTCATTTATGGTATGGCTGTTAGGTTGTTTTGGAAGGTATAACTCAATACATTTTCCCAGAACAAAGGAAAATATTTAATGCAATATATGGTAAATGTAAGCCTTGTAAGCAACTGAAGTTCCTCAGAATTTGCACACTAAGTGTAGCTCAGTAGAGAAATGTTCTATTATGGATACTCTCTCTCATCATGTTATTTGGAAAAGTTCAGGGTGCAGTGCTAATCAGAACAGAAAATGGTTACTCATTCTCTGGAATATAGCATACTTATTCTGTCTTGAAAAACAATATTAAAAAGTTAAATAATGGTAAAATAATGACCATATCCAGAAAATTGTATCTAATACTAAGTGACTCAAAGACCGGTCTTAACAATTCTGTGATTTTTAATGAACCCCTTCATTAAAGTTAACACCTGGCATTAGATTTTATCAACTGCCAGGCCTCTGCTGTGGGTAGCCCTTATTTGGGGGCGTTTGTTACGCAGTAGCTTGGGATGGATCCTCACCCCCTCCTTTTTCTTTTTTTTTTTCTTTTTGTTTTTTTCCCCCAAGTAGGTCATGGTGTAATTCTTGAGGGGAGAATAATTAGACCAGAGGTTTTATGTTACCATCATACCAGGAATGTGGAGTAATTAATCTGAAACAGGTATATTCTCCTCTTTGTTACTGGGGTAAAATTTAGCCTATTGTGCCAAGCCCATTCAGCTTTGACAGCTAGCTCATAACAAACTTAGAATATATATTTTAATTAATTAGAAGAGGTCAATTATTGGATGTAGAGTATATGATATATATAAGTTGAAAATGTAGAAACAGAAGGAAGAAAGACTGGGGATAATTGCACATTTGTGCAAGGGCACATACCCTCTGAAGCAGCTATACTACACTAGTGATATCTCTACAGTAGTTCCAGCATTTTAGAATAAAAAACCCACACACCATCGTTTTCCATGTAAACACTGAGTTTGACATTTAGTTTTGCCATTTGTTTTACAGGTTGCTTTGGCAACCAATAAATAATTTGTACTAAGTGCTTTAGCAGCCAGTCATTCTGTGGCAATGAGGATTGTCTAATCCATGTGCGAGTTCTTGGTCACTGTGCACCATGTCTGCTTTTCTTACAGAGGACTTAGGATAGAAATGGAAGAATTAAGTTTCCTTCACATAAATTTACAGATCATCCAGAAAACTTTACTCTTTGGTTTACTTTCTCTTCCTCTGTGATCCTTTCCTGAGAAACTTTTACAACACACTGGAGTATTTTTGAAACAAATCCATACCAGACAAATCTGTGGATTCACATGTTATCAACCACTAAATCCAACTGGAATTAGTGTGCTGTGGGTTTTCTCTTAACATGCCAAAACCTCACAAAAATTGTAGAAGAATGTTCTGTCAAAACAAATGCAAAGTTTCCAGGGAGAGAATGATTTTGCTCAGTTTTTAACTTTATTGCTTTCTATTACTTTCTGTGACTTCCATTCCAAACAAGTCTAATGTCCTAGTTCATTGATGATTATTTTAACTACCAAGCCATTATTCTGAGGAATGTTACAAATATAGACCAGCCAGAGGACAACGGACTTTTCTGCCTTGTTTTTTGGAGGCTTAGTTGGGTTGGGTTTTTTTTGTTTTGACTCTTTTCTCACAGCAGTCACCTGAAATTATTTCTGTAAAACGTTGGGGGGGGTTTTGATGAATTGGTTCATCTGTTTGGTTGAAACCAAACTTCAGTTTCCCTGCAGCTATGCTCTCACAATGGATATGTCTTCATTGCCAATGTTGATGTCACCCAAGCCCATATGCTGCCTTGGAGATCCAACTGCAAAAACTTGAGTGTTTTTGCTGAAGTTGTAAGTCTGGGGTTTGCACATTCCATTGGTGCAGAATAAGTGAGACAAATGCTGACAATTAATGTTTCCATAAAAGGGATACTTGAAAATATCACTTCTATCCAGGAAGCATTTGAAGGAAGTATACTCATGTGTGCTTACTGTGCAGTCAGAAGTACGTGTGTGTGAGTGTGAGTGTGAGTGACAGCTTTTGGGGAGATTGAAGGAGCATGGGGAGGTGCAGCCAAGAATGCAGATTCTTGGATTTACTTTGCTCTTGTCTAAGAAGCAGACATAACATATATGTCTCTTACATGTTGTATGCATTAGTAGCCTTTTGTTGAATTGTAAAGAATACTCTGAAAATTAAAATTGTTCTTTCACAATAGCCATCATTCTAGATGTAATTTTTTGTGTCATTCTTGATTCGGTGCACGAAGTTAATCTAAAGTTATTTATTGTGTGTTTTGTAAGTAGATCTTTCTCTTTGAAAGTTTTAATTATCACACTGGTTACAATGGAAACAGAGTAGTAAAAATTTATAGTGAGGATTTAATTAGAGAGTCTGTGGCTTGGAATGTCTTTATTAAGTTTTAGAAGCAGAGCTGGTAAGTTTTACATCTTAACTGCTCACCAAAAAATGGTGAATAGTTGAGACTGTTCTATCTTCCTGAAAAATCACTCAGTTCTTCATCATATAATATGCAGCTCATTTTCAGGTTTTAGTTTGCGTATCTAGTACTGGTATATTGATAGCTTTTTAATGGAGAAAAATTGTGAACTGTAACTCCCTCACCCTGCTGCTTTTTTTAAAAGCTCTGGAAACTGTAAATGTTCACATGTTTTACTGAAGGATTGCAAAAGTAACATTCATTTATAACATTTGAAGGATTATTCATGGAAAAATTATGCAAAGGAAAAAACAGTGAGATCCTTTGGGATATGTGTAAACTTTTCCAAATGTTCTTGCCACAGATCTAGGAACAGCACTCGGCTCGCTCTGATGAAGTTGTCTCACGTTCCCTAATGCAAACAAAATTTTTAATAACATTTTTATATTTTTATACATCATTCCTGTGCATGTCAGCATAATCTTGAAAATGATGCTGAGAAATAATGAAAACCAAACTAACCCTTGTTCATGCCAGCTGACTGGAAAATCCTGCTAAGAGTGCTTTGTCTCCATGAAAGGCAAAATAACAGAATAGCAATCATGGTAACAGTATGCACTAGGAGTGGAGCCAGAAGAGTAAAGACAAGAGTTAGCAGTAGCAGATGACTTCACTTATTGGAAAAAAGGGGCAAAATAACTCAATCCCAAATGAATTTAAGTATTGGAATTTTGTTATCAGCAGTATCAGGCATAACTTCCCTAGCTAATTGCTCAGCAGTCTGGTATGTCCATAAACATCCCTTGGGCTGTGCAGTTTTCATCAGTATCTCACTGCTTACCCTCTTTGGCATCCTTCTTGGCATGGGCTCGCTTTGTCTCTTACGCCTTTACAGAAACGAGGTCATCTGCCCTCAGCCCCATAACTCATGCTGACACTCACTGCACCCCAGATTCCTTGCTGAACTGAGTGTAGCCAGCTGAGGAGAATTCTATAAACTTCACCATTCTTCTTCATAGACATTTGGCAGCAGAGCAGAAACAAAGACTTTGTAAAGATGTTTAAGTTCAGATTCTTAATACCTCAGCACAGGGCTAACAAAGCTAAACTGTATAAATTTCTTATCTTGAAGAAGAGGAGGATGCAGAACTATATTGAAAATACTCAAATATTGAAAATGCACAAATGATATTTCTGTTTTCATCTGATCCCACAAAGCATTCTGTTTTCTACCATTGGGATCTTCACTGAAGATACCTAACTAAGAATTTGAGTAAGTCACAGAATCACAGCATAGTTTGAAGAGAGCACAGTGGGTCATCTAGTCCGAGCTCCCTGCTCAAGTAGGGTCATCCTACAGCACATGGCACAGGATTGTGGCCAGATGGTTCTAGAATACCTCCAGTGAAGGCAACTCCACAAGCTCTCTAGGCAGCCTGTTCCAGTGGTCTGTCAACCCAAGTACATTTCCTTCTTTCACAGGACTGATGCAAGCAATTGTGATTGCCATATATAAAATCAAGGAAGCCAAGCTGGACTGTTATCTTAAGTTGTAAGACTCTTATACCCATTTCTATAAATTCTGTCACCCTTGACACATCACACCTTAAGCCTGGCAATATTTTTATGTGAACTGAAATTTTATTTCCTAATATTATTTTCATATTATTTATAATATTCCCTTATATTATATTATAATCTGAGATGTGGAGACATTCTTAGACATTCTACATCATTTGTTTTAGGGGAAGGGGGGCAGTTTAACAGACTTTTTCTGTTCTAAAGCCGTCCAGGTAATAAAAGCTCTTACTTATATCAAGCAATTGTCATCTTTATAATGATGAATCTTGAAATAGTTTTGTGTTGCAATCATATTATAGTAAATTTCAGTCCATGCTCCCTAAAGAGAGGGAGAAAAAAAAGGGAGTATAGAGGGAAAAGTCTCAAATAGTTAATTCTTGTTAGATAATATCTCTTACTCTTTGTAGGTTTTGATAGTAACATTTGAACCTACCTGGAGTCAAATCCAGCCAACTTTCATTTTGTAATGGCTTGATTGTGTCAGCACTGGATTTGTTATTTTGCTGTTCTTTGTGATAAAGTAATTTTGATGCAGTCTCATGCTTTTGTTTTGTTGTATATCAGTGTTTTGGAACAAAATTAATCAAACTGCTTTCAGGTCTCTGATTCTCCATGGTGAGAAACTTAAACGTTTAAACTATTATATGTTACAAAATGTAACAGTTATTTCTACGTGTGGTGCAATGTCTGTGTGAAAAAGCACTGCACTGTACTGGTAATCCTTTAGGCCTGTGCCTTAAGATTGCTGCTCTTTCACAGGCTGTGTTTTCAGTAGCTTGTTAAAATGAATACTTTAATAGCATTCAGTGAACTTAAAAGAATTTAACATCACCCACTTGAATAAAACAATGTAAATCAAGGTTGAGGACTGGCACCAGAAACACCTGAATGACACAGCAGGAAGCAATATAAAAATGAGCAAATCCTGCAGGCAAATTAAGGGACAAGTCTTAGAGTGGGCACATTAGCACTGAAGTTTATGCTGAGTTTCAAATTAAACTCTTGCTGAAATGCTCATAATTTTCAGGGAAATTCTCTTTTAGCTGCCACTGTCTTTAGCATGGGTTTCAGTTCCAATATATTTTAGGCTCTTAGCAGGTAATAAATACCTCAATAGTCCTAAGTATTTTCCTGTCCACAAGTTGATGGAAAGGCACTGCAAACAAAGCATGTAGAGCAAACTCTTTTTTTTGGGAACCTAGTCCATCAGAAGAACTGGAGGTTTTCAAACTAAAGAATTTGTAATAATTTCTGAAACTTCTGAAGGCATTTGTTTTGTCTCTGCATAAATTTTAATTTTGTAATGAAAACCTGTGGTAAAAGACTTCAGTGAAATGTATATTCTTGCTACTAATGCAGCAGATAAGATTTTTCTGACCTAGTGGTGAAATATGAATCCATACAGTTTTTTCATTAAACAAGGCAACACATAATTGTACTCACAGTCATACTTTTTCTGTCCCTGTCTGCCTCTGTGGCAGAAATGAAAGATTAACTACTTTGGTTTTAGGGAAGAAGCTTCCAATGTTGTGTTACAGTCCAAATGGATCAAAATTTTAGTTGTATGGGCAGCAAGAACGCTGTACTTGGCCCCTCCAACGTCCCAGATGCGTATCTCTAGGTGAATCTCCGGATGAAGTAATGACATAAAGTTCATTTTTTAAAACTGCACATGGCCATTAGGTGTAAGACCTTATCTGAAGCTGCATATGCCAGTGACTGATGCTATGACTATTGTGTTTCACAAATTCACAGTTGTGTGATGGTAGCAAAGACAGGCAGGCAAAAATGCTGTCCTGATGGTATATATGAATGAGGCAGAAAACAGGCTTAAAAACTGTTTTGTCTTTGTTCTACTAAATTGATGGTCTGATGAATAATACTACTGAAGGTTCCTCTAACAAATTTGTCCCTCCTTCCTCTCTGTATTGCTAAAAGGAGTTTTGTCTTTTTGCTTGTCATGGGGCTCCCTTCATTATTAAAAAGCAGCATAATGAACTGTTTGCTCCAATGTGCAGAACACTATGTGGATTAAATATTTCCCCTTACTGCTAGAGAAAACACTTTGCAATTTTTCCTAGTTACAATCCAGTTCACGGTCAAATTCCAGAGTCTGGGCTATGGGAAAATAAAAATACAAGTAATTTAGAATTAATTTTTGTATTTCATACAACTTGTTATAAGTCTATTTTGCAGAGTGAGTATGGACAAGAAAGCATCTTGCGTTTATTTGTATCTTTTTTTGCCTCTTACTGGGACAAACTCATTACTGGTTCTCCTATTTCTTCTTGTATCTCATGAATCCTCCTCAGTTCAAGGCAGAAGAAGTTGATATCAGGGTAGAGAGAGTAGCCTATATTACAAATTGAAACAGAATGTCTCAAGTAGGGAGAGATCCATAAGGATCATTGAGTCCAGCTTCCTGCTCGTTGCAGGGCCACATAAAACTAAATTATATCACTAAGATATGCCTAGTACTCTGATAGGCTTGGTGCCATGACCACTTTCCTGGGAAATCTTGTCTCTCAGAACCATTTCTGTAAGAAGTTCATGTTCACATCCTGTTGTCAAACTGTGCCGTGGAATGTTGGTGTTTTGGGTTGGTTCTGAGGTTTTTTTCTGTTTCAGTTTATTACTTATTTGATGCCAGACACTTTTGTAAAGACTCTGATGATGATTGTACATGGCTTTTCATGTCACAAAATTTCTTCTTGTGTCAACTTCTTAATGGGTGGGTTTTGGTTAGAGTCCAGAAGCTGGCTAAGCTGAGGTTTCTGGAGCCTCCAAGAAGTGATTTTTGTAATGTAGAGGGAAGTCTGTTCTGCTGGTACCTGGACTGTCCCAAGGGGAAAGATGTGGGTCAGATGACGACTTTCATGACCACTGTTCCCACTTTCATCACAAGCACCAATGCCACAACTAAATGTTTAAAAAAGAAATCTCAGCTGTTTGCTGTGAAGCCAAGAAGAGCCTGGCGTTTACCGAGGATGATGATAGTCCGTGTTTTCCACTGTATTGCAAAGGTCACTGTATTTCCATTGTATTGCAAAACCAGTTTGTCTATGTTTTCTGTGAGGCCTCAAAAAACCTGTAAATTGAGAGGAGGAATGATTGCAATGAGACATCTCTAGAGCTCATAGATGTTTGAGTCTGGCCATTAGGAATATGAAAAGCCCTTGATTTCTCTTACATGCTCAAGCTGGGAGTCAGTATGAGCAGATTGTTTACAGTTTATTCACAACATGAAGGTGTGAACAAACACCTGTGAATGTTCCTGTTCACACCTGAAGTACAAACTGACTTTATGGCTCTGCATATTTGCACTTTGGCATAGCCAGCTGTTATAAGGATGCCAAGAGTTTTTTTAGTGCATTATTAAAAGTATGAGCAAAACTGTTTTAAAAATTACTCCAGGGAGTTCAAGATAATGGAGATGGATTAATAACAAAAATGGATGGTGTAGCCCTAACCCTAATGTGCAAGAAACAGTGCTTCAGAAATGGTGCCTTTGGTTATCTGTAAAAATTAATTTTAATCAGTTCCTAAACGCACCAGCCAATTAAATTTCTGGGATTTGCATCAGTTCAGTGTTAAGTAATCTCTGTCTTTTAGGTCCATCTGAGCTGTCAGCAATTATGAAATTCAGCAGGAGACCCACATGTCCTGATGCCTCAGTAGCAGCAAGTCTACCTACGCCTCCCGTCCCAAGGCACCGGAAGAGTCACAGCCTGGGAAACAAGTGCGTAATCCCAGCTATCTCATGCTTAGGCAGTTACATGTGTCATAAAAATTTAAGATAGCAGCAGAGAAAATGCCAGCATTTGTCCTTTCCATTTCTTGTATTGCAAGAGTGGTTTAGGCTTTACTATGTATTCTCTAGGTTTTCTCTTGACACTTTGTTATTTTTGCTGACTCTATTCTCTGCTAGTGCCAGACACTGGCAATACTTGAAAATTCCTTTTCCACTTTGGTCTCTGGATTCCTGATGTCTTCTTTTTCTGGGTTTTTGCTTTTGCTGCCACCAAGGATGTTCAGGTTTTGTATGGACAGGAGTCAAAACATTTACAAGTTTCCAGCTGCAGAAATTTAATAATTGTTACTGACAAAGAGAAGTAAAATCTGAAACTCATTTTGGTAGTAAAGGAGCATCTATATGTACAGTAAGTGGTAGTGTATAATTGCCTGCTCCTTAATATCCTGCTGATGAGGCAGAGGCCGAGTGGAAATAGTGCGAGCCAAGGATTGCTGTTATATGACATAAGAGGGGTTTAATGTTTTTCTCATCTTCCATGTTCCAGTATGATGTGTCAGTTGAGCGTCGTGGAGAGCAAAAGCGCCACCTTCCCGACAGAGCGGCCGCGGCACCTGCTGGATGACAGTGTCCTGGAGTGTCACAGCCCCGCGCACGGCCACCCGCCCGGCACGCGCCTCGCCAACGGGCTCTCCAGAGGTACCGTGTGCGTGCAGAGCCACAGCCCCGTGCCCGTCCCACGGCGCTGCAGCCTCACACACAGCTGAAAGTAGAAAACTAGGAAGATCATTAGTTCCCATGCAAAGACTGATTATTTTCATGGATGAAATTAGATAAGGACTGCTGCCTGGTTAATGTTACCTCAGCTTTCCTCAATTATCCACTGATGCTTTTGGTAAAAGTGGGATGAAAGAAGATTGGTTTTGTAGATGCTCCGTGTGTGACACAAAGTGTTCATCAGCTTTTACCAGGGGAAAAGTGGATATATATTTTAAAAGCTACCTTTACACAAAGAAAGCTTTAATTTTGACTATATGTTTTAGAAGATGGAAGAATTGTTTGGCAGTACTCTCTGAGACTTAAAAAGAAAGATAAAATGAACACATTATGTTATTATAATTAACTAAAAATTATTACAATATCAGAAAAGTGATCAAGAATCTGTGTTCTAAGCAGGAGAAAGTCACCTTTTAAGAGACTCAGGCTATATCTAGAATAGGAAATACACTGTGAAAGAAAGCACATTACTTGACCAAGTTAGACACTGAGATGATCTTTGTATTTCTGAAAATACAGGCACAGCTCACTGTGTTAAAACTGAGCATTAGAAGATCAGTCCTGGGAAAATTAAAACTGAGCTAAATAGTTGTGCCAGAAAAGGAGGGACAAGTGGGTGGTGGGCTTGAAGGAGAAATAGGAACTTCAGTTATTAATATTGTCATATATATATTTTAATAACTCCTAGCAGCAGCATATAGCTGACATATCCTCTATTAGGGGTGTGTTGGTGTCTTGAAAATAAACCATGACACCATACCTAATAACTTCAATCAACGAACATTATGGTAGAAATATTGTCTTGCAGAGGAGCTAGATTTTATGTACCTGAAGTGCTCAGCTTCTGAAGTAGAAGCATGATGAAAATTAAAATAATGGTATGAAAACACAGCAGTAACATAAGTTAACAGTGAGATACTGTAAATGGAGTGGCTTATGTAAGCCTCTTCCAGCTACGGGTTTTACCATGAACTCTGAACCCTTCTTTTTCAAAACATGATTTGAGTAAGCGGTGTCCACGATACTATATAAAAGAGTATTCTGGTGATCCACATACATTGGCTTTGTATTTTCCCATGGGTGGTTTTCTTACTCCTTCTCTGTACTACTCTCTTTCTAGATAGCAGTGAAAGCTCAGAATTTAGTGAGGAGCTGCCGTCAGGGCTTGAAAGGTGAGTTAGTCTTCATGTACACTCACTGAGCACTCTACAGACTTAGCTAAGAAATTCACAAATGATCCCTAACATAGGTAAGCCCTAAATCAATAGTTACTTTTATCAAATTATTGATTAGTTAGGAAAAAAATGGCAAACATTTTAAAATAAAGCACTGTAAAGGTATTGAACCTGAAAAGATTGGGAGCTATCTGTCATGTTTACCAAACCCTAACTGTTGAAGTCTCGAACTAGAATATCCCTCATCAGATATTTGCATTCACAAACAGGGGTCGTTTATATGCCACACTGGGGCCTAACTGGAGGGTACCAATCCGGAATTCTCCTCGGAGTCGAAGCTGTGTATACAGGTACAGTTCAGGGTCTGCCTCTTTCATTGTATGATGCTAAACTTCAATTTAGGTCTTTATGTCTTCCTAGTGTAATGTACTTTGTGTCCAAATATCGTTGTATGACCATAACAATTTATGAAGTGTCCCCATCCTGCTTGTAAAAACTCCTATTAAAGCTAAAGCAGGGTTTGGGCCCATTGACATGAAATTCAGTTTAGCTATTGATTTAACTAATGATGTCTGGTTTCCGTTTTGCAGAAAACTAGGCTTTACTTAGGGTTTCATGAAACCTTTACAGAAGCAGATTTCTCATGAAGGCCATCTTTGACTCATGTGAGTCAACAGTGCTAACTGCTTGTGTTTGGGTTCTATCAGTTGTATCTCTTTCTCAGTGTTGTATGTGGGAAGTTTTATGTTCATTCTGGAAACGGAAAAACTATTGTAATCTCTGTACAATAAATGACTTAACTTACTTTTAATAATTTTTTGATTTATTTTTATGTAGTTTTCCCAACTCTTTTCCAATTAGGCAAGGTATTTTCATTTTATGTAAAATAACATTTGTGGGAACTCTTACTGCCAAAACTGTAAGCCAAAAATTTCCAGAAATTCAGGTAATTTCTGTAATTTACCAGAATAAAAAAGAAAATTGCCTGTTTTCCCTTTGACTCTGGGTTTCAGTATTTATTCTGTTTTATTTTTTTATGTCTATGCCCCCAGAACAGAACCTTCTTGAAAGTTCCTGGTTCCTATTTGATAGCTAGGCTAGGGAAACACATAATCTAGAGTCACATATCAGATGACACAATATACATAAAGCAGTGCAGGATAGATGTATTTAGAGCTAAATTATATTGCTTACTTATCGTCCTTATTTTTCTTCTCAAATACATAGAGGAATGCTTTGTCTCTCCAGCCCAACAGGTGCATGCAGCTGCACAGCAGGTGGTTCCACAGGAGTCATTACCATGGAAGGGCCATTAAGAAGAAAAACAATGCTCAAAGAAGGCAAGAAACCTACTGTAAGTGATTGTAATTATAATTATTCCTACAGTCCTAATTCATTAGTGGCTGTTTTAATTTTCAGGATTAGATTAAACCTGCAGCTTGATACCACACAAAACAATGGTTTTATCAATTGTGATTTTCTGATCAAAGTTGTAACCAGGTTATAACAAGGTTGTTACCTTTGTGTGTCATTTGTTGTACAGCCACTTTGCTTCTCCCTGCATTTGCAAGTCATGTTTCTAACTGTGACAACAGAGCAGGAGTGAAGCAACTGTGTAATTAGCAAGCAGTGTTGTGAGGGCAGAAATAAATCTTGAGGCACTGCCTGATGACCCAGAGCACCCTGATACTTTCCAGCTAAACAACCCTGACAAAGGCAGATATTGCAGGATGGATAATGTCTGCATTAGATTTCTGTGACAGGATGTAGATTAATAACTTTTAACGAGTTTGTAGATTTGTAGATACTTGCAGTGGCACTCATAAAAGACAGAAGAAGATCTTCAATACAGAATTTTCAAGGGAGGGTACAAATTCAATTGAACATATTTCTACAATATATTTTGGTGCTTCTACGGTACTGCATTAAAATGGAAAGGCTGCAGGGCAGCTACCCATAGGACCAAAGTCATGGCAATTCATTTCTAACCTGAATTCAGGGGTTTCACATGGTTCTAGTCCTATGCATTTGATAATTTATTTGTTTTCTGTAGAGTTGATTGATGTATTTCACATGCAACCCAGTTCAATTCAGAGCTAGAAGGTGTGAAGAATTGCACAGTTGTCAACTCAGTAATTTCTTTTTTTTTTCATCAAGAGTCTAAGATCTGTACAGCAGAAGGCATAACACTATTCTCTAAACAATTAGTACTGATACTTTTATGAGATACCCAACTAAGAAGGACTGTATTCTCAGGCAGCCATCAAGATTTAGGTAGCTAGGCTGATTTACACAAGGAGACACTCTTTATCTTCATTCCTTGTTTCTGAAATTAACTTTGGTAGCACTTGGACTTGCCTGTGAATAGATTTTTGAAATGTCAGAGATATGCAGAATTTTTCCTATTTTATTTTTTTTTTTTCCTTTTCCATTCAGCTCTCCTCGTGGACTAGATACTGGGTCATGCTTTCAGGATCAACTCTTCTGTACTTTGGAGCAAAAGCTTTAAGAGGCACTGAAAGAAAACATGTAAGCTTTTAATTTATTTTAAAACCAAATATTGAATACTCATAAGTATATCTGGAAAGGCATCCAAACTGTACTTTCTGTTTCAGGGTAAGCCATATTTCTGCACAACTTCTGCAGTAAAAAGTTATTCTCTGCTACAGTCTCAGCTATCACTGACTTGTGTGTCTTTTCCAGTATAAATCTACACCTGGGAAAAAAGTCTCCATTGTGGGCTGGATGGTGGCACTGCCTGATGACCCAGAGCATCCTGATATTTTCCAGCTAAATAATCCTGACAAAGGTTTGTATTGAAAGACAATGTCTGCATTACATTTCTGTAACTGAAAGTAGATTAATATCTATTAATGAGCTTGTAGATAACAGAACTTGCAGTGGCACTCATAAGAGGGAGATCTTCAATACAGAATTTGCAAGGGATGGTACAAATTAAATGGAATGTATTTCTACAATATGCTTTGGTGCTTCTTTGATGCCTACTGGGAGATTCCTTTCTTTTGACAGTTACTGTAAGTTTTGCAGAAATTCCTCAGCCAATATGAGATTGCAGCATGTCCATGTGTCTCCAGACATTGTTCTCCAAGTCTCTGAATAGCTTCCTTAAAATCAGTCAGTGTCCAATCTTGACTTACACTGAGGCCAATTAAAATATCAAACCATTTACCAAAGTCTGCTAAGCAATTATTACTTTTTAATAATTAATAATAATTAATTTTGCAGTGCCATAATTCTTTTCCCTTGATTAAACTTCGAAAACTTCAAAAAATAAGAAAACTCCTGAAGTTATTTTGCACTTTGAGTGGTTACTTACAGGTTCTTGAGGCTTTCTTCAGTTTCCATGTTTTCAGCTTTGGTGCTGGATATGGAGTCCCATATACTGTGTGAAGTGCATCATCTGGGTGTTAACTAAAATGCACAAAATATTTGATTGCAGGAAACAATTTGCAGTAGGACATTGAAGAAAACTAAGTTTACAAATATGAAAAACTTTATCAGAAGCCTTGATGAGAAGAAAGCCAGGATTAAATTAGATCTGACCTGCGGCGTATGAATGATGCACAGTCTCCAGTTGTGGTATAACCAGAAACATTTATTAAAAGTGTATATAGCTTTTATAATATTTTCACTATCAGATTAGAGTATCACGTGCCTGGATAGCCAATAGTCTAACTGTTCATGCGTCTGCTAACCAATAATGTAAGGGATCACATTCCTAATATTCACATCAGCCTTTTTTCTTTAAATCAAGTGCTTGTATAACAATTCTTGTCTGCAAACTACTGAGGTTCTGATGCCTGTTATGGTTTAGAAACTTTGTTATATCTCTCCTGCCTTGATGAATAGTCCTTGTACTTCGTAACCAAATGGTCTTTGTTCTCTTATTAGTAAGTGTTCTTTGTTTTCTTGCCCCACACCGACCTACATGGTATTTTCTCTGGCTGTAATTTGGCCTTTCTGCCTATGAGGCTACATATGTTCTCATACTTGTTTCACCCAAGAATTGCTGGGCAACATGCCTCACATGGGCTCTGTTACACTAGCAGCATTATGTTTGAGCATTTGAGGTGCAAATTAATTTAAGAGTTTACTTCAGGACTTTGGCTTCTACACAGAAATCAAAATCCTTTGAAACTATATGTCTGTCTGCAAATTCAGAGTCATTCATTTTCTTATTTTTGTAGGCAATGTTTACAAGTTTCAGACTGGTTCAAGGTTTCATGCAATATTATGGCATAAACATTTGGATGATGCGTGCAAAAGCAACAAGCCTCAGGTAAGATTGTGAAAAATATTTCTACACACTTTTTCCTATTTTCCAGAAAATCCTTACTAGAAAAGGTACCTTTTTCAATCTGCGTGCATACACATTCCTGTGGGGAAAGACATAATTCTTCATTCTGTACACTGACCCATTTTTCAATAAGAGAAAGAAAGAAAGATTATTTAAAATTAGAGAAATCCCATCAAATCAGGTTTTATTCCAGTGTGGCTATTGGTTTGGTTGCCTTAAGATCATATAACCTCTAATCTCAGTTGCTTCAAGCAAGATAACTTCATCTCTTCTTTAGAAGGGACTGTCTTATGGAAAATGAAATCAACCATACTAGGAGGGACTCAATGATCTTAGATATCTTTCCCAAATGTAATAATTCTATGAGTAATTTGCAATCTCTTCCAGGTACCTGCTAATCTAATGTCATTCGAGTAATTTCCTCTCCTACCTGGTGTGACTTCAAGTGCCAAACTGATGAAACAGGTTATTATTCTCTAAGGAGGAAGAGGAGAATGGTTTTCCTGATATGAGCCAGCCACAGATATTTCAGCACTTTCCTATGTAACTTGAAAGTTATTCTGACACAGCTTTTAAAAGCAGAAAGTGAATGTTGTCCCTAGGACCAGATAAAGTCTCATGCACTGAGTGAAAGCAGGCAAGTTAGATGGACAGAAGATTAATCCTGACTCCTGCAGGATTCTAGAGCCCTCACCTATTTGTGGTCAGAGACTGCATGAACTGATATTTGACCACAAACTGAGCATCATATCTTCTGCCTATTCTTTTTTAAATGGTTCTTTTTATTGTTAAGCTGCTTTGTGTGACTGAAGAATATTTGGCCCATGTTGGGTTTCAATTCTTTCTAATGCACAGAATGATTGACAGTGTTAACTTGCTGCAAAGTGTCAGTTAGAATAGAAAATTGTGGAACAACATTTTTATAATGTAGGTGCACTGAGTTGCTTAGCAATGTGGCTGCCTCAAATTTTCTATCAAATCTCTGGACAATTCTGCTGTTCATATTTGAGCTATTTGGAAAAAATGTATTTTGGCATAGGACAGTTGGTCTTTTTTTTTCATTCAGTTATTTTGCTCAGGAGTACCCTGGTAATGGATTTAAGGCTGTTTAAATTTATGTTGTGCTGAAATTTGTCTTTCATTCTTTTACCAGTGGCATAGTTGCTTATAAATTTGGTGTTTCAGTTCAGTCTGAACATTGTTCATTTCAAATCCCTCAGTACAAGGAAGCAGGTAATCAGGTGTTATATATCACATGGTCCTGGCTCCGTATCATTGTTTCTGTTCTGTCCTTCTGTGGACGACTTGGCTCCAATCAATTCCAGTATATGTTACAACTTCAGGACATAAGTACTGGTAGATGGTACTGCTATTATAAAATCATGGTGGCAGTGAAAGACTATCTAACAGTGGAGCAAGTACAAAGAAGTCTCCACATCAATATCCAGAAAACAAACGAACAAACAAAAGTATTTCTGGGCCTTCCCCTCTGAAGGAACTCTCTATGTTGTATTCCTGCTGTGCCCTGGCACTCCTACAGTCAGAATCTTTTTCTGTTCATATGTTAAATTTGTCACTTTTTCTGTTTGAAACTCTTTTGCCATATAGCATCATTATTCAGACTTCATCAATCACCAGAAAACCTCTTCTGACTTTCCTAAGATCGCATAGAGGAGAAATTAACAAGTGAGCCTCTAGCTTACAAACCAGGAACACGGTAGAAGTTAGTTTAAGTGAGCAGAACCTCTACTAGAACAAGCTAGCATTAGCAGTATGTATTCTGTGGATTTCCATGATTTTCTACATTTTTATTTTGAAACTTCTCTAACAATAAGGAGAAAAAAATACCTGTGTTGTTAAATGTAGGTCAAAAGTAAATTATTTGTTCTTTTAAGAGCTCATGTTACAATCCTGAAAGCATAATACATACCAGCTTTTCAAGAAAACCAGTTCCTGATGACAACTGCATTTAGATCCTGGGACATGGGAAAGTCTACGTAAAGTTGACAAAGTTTATTTGATAACCGAGGAACTGTGTGAGAAGAGTGGTAATGCAAAATGTATATTTGTATAGTTTTTATTTTTTTGCTAATTTAAGACGACTTTGAACTAGGAAAAACATGGTTATGTGCAAGGGCAGAGCATCTAACACCATTAGAGATGGTGTAGAAGCTTTTGAATGTGTTAACATCCTGTCACCACTAAATGACTTCAGACTGTCAGACTATGATCTAGTCTGAATTATTCTGCACCTGTGGATTTTTGTGATTAGTCATCAATGAGATTAAAGATCTTTTCAGTATAGCACAATTGTGAAATTGCTGCACAGTACTGAGAAATTCAGATTGCTGGCAGTGAAAGAATACTAGTAAAACATCTTAAAACAACTTAAAATTAGTCTTTAAGTATTAAGGAGTTTGTAGCTGCTGATTAGAGGTGTTATGATGTCATTCTAGTACTTCTATGGTTAACTGAAAGCTACTATTTGAAATACAGTATGTTGCCTGTCATTATTGATTATTATAGCATTTTCACAAAAAATATCACAAACCATACAAGTTTTCCTCCATCAAAGAGAACAACTTCAATAGTTATGTAAAAGTAAACATCATGTCATAATAACTATTTTCAGAATTGTGGCAATGCAATAATTGTAGGTAATATTATTAGTTTATTAAATGTGCAATCTTGATGTAATTCAGTGCCAAAATGCATGTTTTTCCAAATAGCACTAAAATGAGGCAAAGAAACTAGTTTTCAAACTGAGACTGACTTGTCACATTATAATGTTAATCAGTTTCAACATTTTGGTTTGTTTTGTGTGGAAACTGTTGCACTATTTTTGGCTGTGTTTTCCAGCAGTCCACTGCATGCCATTTGTGTAAAGGATTCTTTCTATAATTCCTGTGAACTGTCTCACCTGTAAGAACTCTGGCATTGGAATCTAGGATTTTGGCAAAGTATTTTGTTACCTCAGTCTTGTATCAAGTTGCTGCATTTTTCAGTTTGTTACATTGATAATAATGATTGTTTTGCTAATTAAATACTTTAATGTAAAAACAGTTTGTTTACTACAACAGTAATAGCATTTGGTTGTAAGTTTAAAAATGTGCAGGGTGGTATGTATGCTGTTGACAATAAAATATTCTGAAAAAGAATAGTAGAGATACAGAAGGAATGTTTTAGCTCAAAGGCAGCATGCATATTTCATTTGTGAATGAATGGTAATATAATTGAACAGACTTTATAGAGCATACTGTCTAGCCATTTAGTAGTATAAATACAACAGAATCAACATTTCTAGGATAAAATTGTAAAAGCCTCCAAATCTGCAGCTTTTTCTAGTGAGATGTGGAAATTCCAAAGAAGTAGAGCAAAGTTTACATTTCTTTGCCCTTAAAATTTAGCTCAGCAGGTTTGCAGATGACACCATACTGAGTGGTGCAGTTCCCACACCTGAAGACTAGGCCTGGACAACCTTGATGGGGCTGACATAATTCTAATGAACAGATAAGAGCAACTCTGCTGAGAAGGACTTGGGGGTGCTGGTATATGAGAGGCTGGACATGTCCTGGCCATGTGTGCTGGCAGCTCAGAGGCCAGCCATGTCCTGGGCTGCATCAAAAGGGCAGCAGGTGGCAGAGGTGATTCTGCCCTTCCACTCAGCTCTTGTGAGACCTCATGTGGAGTGCTTCATCCAGCTCTCAAGTCCTTGATATAGGAGAGACGTGAACCTGTTGCAGTGGGTCCAGAGAAGGGCCACAAAAAAAAATCAGCTGAAGCACCTCAGCTGTGAAGAAAGGCTGAAACAGATGGAATTGTTTCCCCTGGAGAAGAAAATGTGCCAATGAGGTGTTATTGCCACCTTTCAGTACTTGAAGGGGACTTAAAAGAAAGATGGGGACAGATTTTTTAGTAGGGCCTGCAGTGATAGGGGAAGGGACAATAGTTTAAAATTAAAAGAAGGTTGATTCAGACTAGATATATGGAAGAAATTTTTTGCAGTAAGGGTAATGAAACACTGGGTTGGCCGAAGCCGTGGTGGATGCCCCATCCCTGGAAGTGTTCAAGGTCAGGTAGGACAGGCCTCTGAGCAACCTGGTTGAAGATGCCCCTGCTTATGGCAGGGGAGGTGGACTGTATGATCCAACTAAACCATTCTATGATTTTATTTGCTATGCAAAGGAAGTAAAGTCCAGATTATCACTGGCAATGAAGGTCCTTTAATTTCTGCAGAAACATCATTTCATGAACAGTTGTCTGAGAGAAAAATGATGTGAAGATGATAGCAAAGTAAGCTAATATAAAAAAGTTACTTCTGCAGCTGAACAGGAAAGCATATATCCTTTTCCTGAAGTTGACTCCTTTTCCTGTTATTCCCAAGAAACAGGAAGAGTGTTTAAATACTTGCTTATTACTTAGCAGTCTTGGAAGTAAGTCAGATCTATACAATTTTCCCTCAGGGTCATGTCCAGTGTTTCACTGTAAATATTTTATAAAGAAAGCTTCTTTAAGTGTCTCTCATATCTATCAAATGGTTATTTTCACTAATAGCATCAGTTAAAATGGGAAAATTGACTAGAATTCTTCTCCTTTCCATAGGTAGCAAGATAAAAAATAAATTGAGCATGTTAGGAAGGAAAATTAACAGTCACAATATCCCAGGTTGACACTGTTATGGAATCAAATTGCAGGGGGGAGAGAGGACTATCTTCTGCATTGCTGTATTTCATTATAAGGTAACGTGCTTTTGTCATACAATACCCAAAGTACTGAAGAGCTAATTAAATGCTCATTATGTCCAAGCATCTTGTCTTGTAACTTGGGAAAGAAAAAACTAAATGAAATATTAAGTAACTTTGTTCCTACTCTGGTTGCAAGGCAGTGCTAGGTGTGCAAGGGAGGGCACTAGCACACAGTGTTAGTTTTTCTTCGGGAATAATTAATGGTTAATTGTGATCCATTACTCTGAAGATCTGTCAGTCAAAGTCAGAAAATATATCTTGGAGAGTGTTTAAAGAAAAAAAAAGTCAACGTGTACAGGTCTCAGTAGACCCCAGATGTAAGGGCGTCTCCGATAATTATATCACAAAGGATGGAAACACCCATTTTGCATCAGCTAAAATACAGTGGTCCATAAGAAGTACCCATAGTCATGAACTGGATGATGTATCCTTTGTATTTCTTTGACAGACTTTGCCTGTAGCCATATTCTTTTTGCCAGAAATCAAGTTTTAGGAAGAATAGACTGTGGTGGGAGAATTATTTGGTGTTGCAAATGATTACTTGCTTCAGATGATCCATGTTTTGGGTTTGCAAGCATGATGTAACTGAACATAAAGCAAACAAGGAAGGCCAGAAAACAGATTTGTTCTAGCACAGATATAGAGAAAAGTCCATCAAATTCTGCAGAATAAAAGCTGCAAACAACTATCTAGCTAAATTATTTTACATACAATTTGTTAATGATACTACTGTCTTAATAAAATACAAAATGTAATTTGTGAATGCAAAGGAACACACAGGAACACTTGGAAACACTGAAAGATAGTTGTAGTAAATGGTTTCCATTTTTTGTAATAACACAAAACTAGAAAATAAAGACACTCTGTGTCTGAGATCTCTATAATTGAAACAAAGGTCTGTAACTTAGGGCCTTTGGCACTAGAAAAGAAAATCCCACCACAGGACTCCTACGAATGCCAACCTTGTATTTTATTGTAGAAATGATTCAGCTATCACGTCTATCTCTAAAAGCAGACTGGACTCCAGTTAACTACTGGATTTTTATCGTTGTGTAATTATCAATTTCCCTGTACTTTTTTGTTTTAATTGACTTGCATTTTGAAAATATAATGCTAGAGCTTGTGTTTCTCCTTGTCACACAAGTTAATTTGACAGTCAGGGTCGAATCCGGAGACCTCTTCGAGAACAGTGTACCACTGCTGAGGTCCTTCTTTTCAACTTGTGCCGTCTCTGCCGATCATTTCCAGGCTGTGTGGGAGCGTTTCCCCGGAGCACAGCATGTGAAACCCGGGTTATCAGCGCTCTAGAGCCGCTGGCGTCCGGATCTGCGGCGGGATGGGCAGGCCCTGCTTCCCAAAATGCTCAGCCGGCACGGACGCGTTAGCGTCCATTCGCGGTCTTAGATGGGGTGTCCCCGGCCGATGCCTCGGGGAGCCTGGAAAAGAGGCGGGAGAGGCCAGAGGGGCGGTGGAAGGCTGCGGCCCGCCCGGGCTTCCCTTCGTCCGCGACCGACTCCCCGTCGCTCTCCGGACGAGACCCTCGGGGCCGCTCGCCGACAGCCGGGGCCGATGGCGTGCACAGCCGAGGCACCGCCAAGGCTCGAAGCGACGAGCAGCCGCCCCGAGCGCCGAGGGCTCCACCCGGACCGCGCCGGGCGGGGGCTCTTCCTGAGGTACTGCAGCCGGGCCAGGGCTCCGCGGCGTCTCTGCGGCCAAAGCCGCCGCCGCCTGCCCGGGCGGGACGTGAGGGGACCGGGCGCTCCCGCCGGCCCCGGGCCGCAGGGGCGTGTTGCGTTTGCTGCTGTCGGTACCGCAGGGAGAGCCAGCTACGAGGCGCGAGGATTCCGGTAGCGCCGGCTCAGCTTCGCACAGCTTTGGCGGCGGGGAAGGGCGGGTGCCGCGGGACGGGGCACGCTGCCGGCTGTGTGCAAGCGTGGTAAGCGGGGAGCGTAGTGGTCAGGCAGCGGCACCTGCTCCGGAGCCTGTAACTGGCAGTGCTTACAGGAGAAGCGCGACAGATTCGGGATTTCATTTCCACACAAGAAATAGGAGTATGGTGATCAGCTGTAGCATTATTTTTAAGTAGGGGGGTTAACCACCTAACGGTAAGTTAAAGGTATGTATTAATTATCAAAGCCACGTTTTTCTGAATCTCTGTCTGAATACCTACTAAGGGTGGAGTTTAGATTTGAAGAATGCAAAAGCTCTCCAAAGCATAGTTCCGCTGTGTGTTGTGGCTTAATCCTGGAAGGCAGCTCAGCCCTCACCCTTGCTCTTGCAGTGGAGGTGGGGATAGAACCAGACAGGCAAGCATGGGTTTTCCTCTGGGCTTTGCCTGAGATAAAGACACTTTAAAAGGTAAAGCAAAGCTGCATAGAAAACAGAATGTGTAATCTATTCATCATGTCCCTTTAGCCAGCACGTTTCTAGCCATTTCCAGGGAATCAGGACTTCATCAGGTTTAGCAGTGATTTGGGAAGCCATATGCTGTCAAGTTGCGTGTTTCCCCCTTTCCTCCTTCCCCCAGCTTAGATGGCTGACCATGGCATCCTATGATGTTGGGTGGTTTGGTTCAGCAGTCCCAGCTTTGTTCCATGCAAACTTCTTGTGCCATGCAACTCCTGGGATGGGAGCCACAGGAGAAACAAGAGATGGCCTTGACTCTGCGTAAGTACTGTTCAGTGATAGCTAAACATTGGTGTGTTTGAAGCACTTGCTTTGGTCACAAAACACAACACCCTGCTAGGAAGAAAATTAACTCAGTCCCAGCTAAAAAAGTAGAGTGTGAAAGAAAAAAAGTTGAAATAACAGTCTTTTAAATGTCACACAGTTTTTATTTTGCCCGATCTGTTTGATTTTTCAAAAGACATGAAGTTTAAGTGTTTACAATAGGAGGAGTTTGTCTTAGGGATGTACAGCACATTGTTAATGGAGACGTTTCTGAGTGTATAGAGGGAAGTGTGGGGTTTGTCAGTTCTAATGGCACAAAATAAGTAAAACAACTGTATAATGACTGTATATAGTGTTGTATGACAACACTATATATTGTTCTAGCTGAGTGTCTTTGTATTTAGAATAGAAACAGACAGTTTGAATTTTTTAGAGTAGTACTTTATTAGTGGAAAAATACTGCCTTCAGTTTGATCCTTCAAACAATGTGATTCTGACTTTGACATACTAGTGTCCTTCCTCTCTTATAAGATCCAAAGAACCTTTCTGAAAAAAGGAAGCTATCAAGAGACTGGCAACAGGCAACTGAGATAAAGATGGTAAATGATTGTTAATATTTGTAATTCTTATTTAGGCACTAGTGATCTGTGGTTTTGCTTTTGACAAAAAATCATAAACAAAAGGATAGAGAATAACTTTTTTCAAAAATTGTAAGTTCTGTAAGGCTGTGTTTTCAGTGGGTGGTTTTTAGTTAGACCCTGGATAAGCAAGGATTAGGTTGTTTATTGTTCTTATACTGCTGAAGCTAATACATATTAGCAACTGAAACTCGGCACTCACCTCTTGTCAGTTGCTCTTTATCCTTACCCTAGACTGGGAGATAAAAGTAATAAGATGAGAGTTATGAAAATCTTAATGCAATGTAGACATTGTCAAGATACTGAAATGAGCAACATAAAAAGCCTTCAGCTGTCTCCGTGCAAACAAAATAAATTACAAAGGAAGGCCACAATGCAGAGAGTATGTGAGGGAGATTAATTATTACTCAGGAATGACTCTTGAACTAAATTAGCAATTGATACCACCTTTTGGTAAGAACAGTGCTAGTTGTGGGGGGTTTTCGAAAGATGTTGGAAAAGAAGATCTGAAAATAGAAGCTAGACAGCAAAGGTGTAAACAACATCCAATTTGAAGGTGATTAAAAAAAACTCCATTTCAAAATTCTAAAAAGACAAGCTATTGGAAGAACCTATAACGGGAGATTAATAAATCTGTTGTGAGTGTAGTGGTACAATGTGGCTTCAGCATGAGTGATTCCTTGGTTTAGGATGGGGAAAAAAAGAAGATTTAGATAGATGAAAGTTTGTAGGTGCATTCTTGGTCCCATACAAGGTTTTAGAGTAAATTTTAGGACTGTGACCAATGAAATAAGGAGAAACACGATTAATTTGAGCAGCTCAATTGAGTGAGAGATGTCTCACCTACAGCAAGGGGATTTGAACCAGATGATATTTAAAAGCTCTGTCCAACCCAAGCCATTCCATGATTCTAACCGTATCAAGAGCTCTTTATTATGACCTTGCTGCAGAAGAAAACACATTGTGTAACTGCACTTGCTTGGTTGATTGGGCAGATATATTAATTGTTGGCTGATGACAAGCTCAGATGTATCTGTGCAATATGTTGCATCTCCAAAAAATATCCTAGCATGCATTAGGAAAGAAAATTTACAACAGTGAGGGCTTGTTAGTTGCCACATACAAGTGGATAAGGTACAGACATTTCTAGTCTCCTGTACTAGAGAGTAATGGAAACTGGGCCAACTGCACAGAAATGATTGCTGAAGGAAGATTGTTTCTCATGACATGGTTTTACCTTGCATTCAACTGTTTTGTTGAAAGAAAGGTAATGAATATGAAGACGAGGAGGTGATATTACTGTAGTCTATCAGGGTGGTGGGAAGGAAGAAAGCCTGTTTACAGTTAAGGAGAATACTGCAAAGTAGCCATTGATACCATTAGCTAAATTTAGTGTTAAAGCAAATGTGCATAATTTGTGTCATGGTTAGTTGCATATTAATTGGAATTAAAAAATGCAAGATTGAAATATATTGTTACTATAAAAGAGACTCATCTAAATATACTGAACACATACTTTTAAAGTTAAAACTTGCCCTTTTACCCTCCCTGTAGTGAGGAAATAGAAATGTAGTGTTCTTAATTACACTTTATGTATTTTATGACTACATATTTGTACTGTTTATTTCAGGAGTGCAAAATTTATGAGTTGTATTGGGGAAACCATGAATTACACTTGTCAAATAATTACATATTTAATTTCTTTAAGATTCGGTGTTCTGATGTGTCTTTGAGCTCTTGATTTTGCTTTTTCTTGGCTTCTAGAACTTGCTGTTGTTTCAGCACTCTTACACAGTTCCTAATCAGAATCTGTATCTACATGTTCTAACTAGGCCTATAGCATTTTATGATAAAAATGTTTGTCCAAGAAATACAGATATATATATATAGATAGATAGATAGACATATATATAGATATGTATATATATAGTGTATTTTTCTAATTCCTTTTAAGTATGTGTGAGAACTCGATTTGTATCAACATGCAAGATTAATTTTCAGAAGAAAATTTAAGTAGCCTTAAAAAAATTGATGAAAAATGTTTGATTTGCTTCAACAACTCCATACTCACTTACATACTTGTAATTGTAATTAAGTTCTTGCAACACAACTGTGTGCTTTGCTCAAGAGAAGGAGAACTTGTTTTTCTGGTAGGTGTGGCTGCTGTTACTGACATTAAAGAGCAGCAGCTGTGTGAAATAAAATGTGCCAGGAAGGGTCTTAGGTATTGTACCAGTTTTTTTTTTCTCTCAGTATTGTTCTGTATTGAACAATTATTGCAATTTACCTTAAAGGTATTTAAGTTTTTATCTGTTTAAAATAAACAATTAGTAGATTATTTTAGCAAAATAACTTAAAAGTGAACGGAGGACTGAACAGAACTTCACTCGGCTATCTGCTTTAAAAGGTACCTTTTCCTTTCCAGTGTTTGCTGTTCAAAACACAGTTGAAAAGATATATTTTTTTTTCTTGTTAGTTATTTATTGCTAGCAAAAGTAGAAGAAATAACAGGTAATAAATTTAGTTTGTTATTTACTGTTTCATGTTTCTTTAATTAAAAAATATTTATTCTGTAAGACAGAACAATATTTTAACTGTAGGTAAAACCAAGGGTAAGAATGCTAAATGCGACCTCCTCTATGTTTTAAGAATGCTATAATATATAACATCCTTGGAATAAGAATGCTTGGGGGAAAACTGTACTTTAGAACATTTCATAAAAAGACTTAAAATGTTTGAGTTGTTTTCAGTCACAAATCTCCAGTGGGAAGTTGTATGGCAATAGCAGACTCTTACTATGTATTTGAAGTTCTGCTCTCAATTTTAAGGATTTATGGGGAGGACTCTCCATATTCAGAGATAGAAGAGTCAGTGATTTCTGCTACTCCTTTTCTGCTTTGTGCCTAGTGTGATGTAGTGAGATTTTTGGTGCCCCTATGACTCTTGTCTGAAAAAAAAGTTATTGGGAGCTATCAAAGGCTACTGTAAATCACATCAGCCTTGGCATATGGGACATTCTCAGGGGTGTATTGTGACTGTGGTTCTCCCTAATTCACTTTTTCATGAAAGAGCAATTGTGAAAATATTGTACATTATTTTGAAGGCATAGGTAATTATTTTTCGCCTGCTAGAAACATTTTCGTCATCTTGTGCAATAACATCAGTTCATTCCATGCTGGCATTTTACTTCACGCTTCCTGCTGGCAGTTGGGGAAACTCTCTTCTACCAATCCAGTTTTCTGATCCAGTTTTCTGATGTGAATCTGATTAATCTGGGACACTTTTTCCCCAAGAATCTCTGTGGTACAAGCAGGCATTTGAGGAGACTTGCTGTCACTTTTCTGTTTATGGATCATACCTGAATACCTAAAGATGAATTTGTAGAGAAAACTTTCGTCTAGGTTCCACTTGTAGAAATGAGTGCTTCAGAGTGCCATAAATTCCACCCACTCAGGCATTAACACTTGGGGCACAAGTGCTGCTGAAGACTTCAGTCATCCAGGCACTTGGGACTGCCTACCTGTTCCTGCAGCAGCAGGAGTTTTAAGCCGTAACCCCCAAATCGTGCCAGGAGCTGAGCCAGCATTAATGCAGTGTGAGGAGGCCCAGATCTCTCATAAGCATTAATATGAGATAACCTTTCCTGTAACTCCTGCCATGTACATGGCTACGTACATGGTAGAGCGGCTAATTGAGACTGAGTTTTATACCTGCATAGATTTCACCTGCCTTCTGCTGGATTGTATGAACTGACTTTGCTCTGTGTGTATGGTCTCATTTGTGGTGGTCTGCAAGTTAGGTAACTCATAAATTAGTGATAATATCTGGACCATTGTATGTAATCCCCACATAGCATGTTTATTATGAACTTGATTAATTCTATATACTTTTAATTTATCTGTCTCTAGCTTGTCTGTGAGAAGTCTGGTTGAGTTTGTTTTTTTTTAAATATAATTTACATACGCACTGTGTAGGTGGAGAAAAAGAAAAGCTTTGCTTTAAGAATTACTGTCTAGTTATTAAATTGGATATTCTAAAATTTAGATTATTAAAAAAAAAAATACTCCTTGTATTGCTATATATAGATCTCTTATGTTATTCTGCAGAACCCTCCACTGTACGGAAACTGCTCCACACATCTGACAAATAGAGGACTGTCACATACAGCATCCTACGTATCATTAAAGGTGTATTCTGTGACTGATTTTTCATAAAAGCACAGTCTCTGAGTAAGTCAGTGCACCATGATAGAGACTTGCTGCCAGCTTGTTTTGTGAAATTCTTTCACAATTCTTTGAATTGTGAAATTCTTGAGCGATGATGATGGGTCAGTATTATCATGTCATACAATGTCTTTTCTTTTCTGCAGATGCGGCAGCATAAAGTACAAGGACAAAGAAATTTACATGCACATTTAGATACATACATAATGTTGTATGCTGGGAAAAAAACTTACTTTGCTGCTGCTGTGTGCATTATTACTTTAACTTCAATGCTTGCAGTTTCTTATCTGAGGTTACAGGGACTTTCCCATCAGCCAAAAGTAATTCAAGAAGGCAGAAGATGTAGAGGGAAAATTGCCAATAGCACAATAACAGCATTAAAAGATAACAAAACTTTTATTATATCCCCATACTTTGATGACAGAGAAAGCAAAGTCACTCGTCTGATTGGGATTGTTCACCATGAAGATGTAAAAGAACTGTACTGCTGGTTCTGCTGTCAGCCCAATGGAAAGATATATGTATCAAAAGCAAAAATTGATGTTCATTCTGATAGATTTGGATTCCCTTATGGTGCAGCAGATATAATTTGTTTGGAACCTGAAAACTGTGATCCAACACATGTATCAATTAATCAGTCTCCACATGGAAATATCAACCAGCTGCCAAGGTTTGAAATTAAAAACCGCAAGGCTGAGACCTTTTCTGTTGACTTCACTGTGTGCATTTCTGCCATGTTTGGAAACTACAACAATGTCTTGCAGTTTATACAGAGTATGGAAATGTACAAGATTCTTGGAGTACAGAAAGTGGTGATCTATAAGAACAACTGCAGCCATCTGATGGAGAAAGTCTTGAAGTTCTATATAGAAGAAGGAACTGTTGAGATAATTCCCTGGCCAATAAACTCACACCTCAGGGTTTCTTCTGAATGGCACTTCATGGAAGATGGAACACACATCGGCTACTATGGACAAATTACAGCTCTGAATGACTGTATATACCGTAACATGGAAAGGAGCAAGTTTGTGGTCCTTAATGATGCTGATGAAATAATTCTTCCCCTTAAACACCCAAACTGGAAAACAATGATGAACAGTCTTCAGGAACAAAACCCAGGGACTAGCGTTTTCCTCTTTGAGAACCATATCTTCCCAGAAACCATATCATCTCGTATGTTCAATATTTCATCTTGGAATACTGTGCCAGGTGTTAACATACTACAGCATGTATACAGAGAGCCTGACAGGAAAGATGTAATCAATCCCAGGAAAATGATAGTTGATCCACGAAAGGTGATTCAGACTTCAGTCCATTCTGTCCTACGTTCTTATGGGAACAGTGCGAATGTTCCCATGGATGTTGCCCTCATTTATCACTGTCGGAAGGCCCTTCAAAGCGACCTTCCCAGAGAATCTCTCATCAGGGATACAACACTGTGGAGATATAACTCATCATTAATCATGAATGTTAACAAGGTGTTATCTCAAACCATGCTGCGAGCTCAAAAGTGAAACCTTGGTTATAAGGAGTGAAAGTGGAGCGCTACCTGTATTGTGGGAAGACAGAGGACATCCTTTAAAGATCATATTGATTTCCCCACGGAGTTTACATTTTGCTGCAATTATTTAGGGAATCTATAGCAAAGCCATGAATCATTTAATGATATCATGGATCAATGCAGATTGCAGTATTTCTTCCGGAAAATGTACAATTTGTTTTCACTTAAAACAATAATAAAAATCAGTATCTGTCAACTGATTCAAATAATGCAGGGCAGTTTTCAACCTATATACAAAAAGCACAAATACAGTAATTTGATTAAAGGTATTAATTTGATTAATTAAGGTTTAATTTGATTAAAGGTAGCATTGCTTAATTCTTGCAGTTTGTATGTCACTGGGTACCAAATTTGTATGCATCAATTTGAGTAAAAGGTAGACAAATAATTGAGCACAATCTTCCTTTCAGTTGTAAAAAAATTACCCCTTATGTTCTTGGAAATAGTGTATGTTAAAGACGTGATGGATTGTAACACTAAACACAGCTGTTGAAGTTTTGCTGATAAATGTTTTGTTCAACTGGGCTTTGCAGACATGTAACATTGAGAAGAGTGATTGCACCTGTTATGAATTACTAAAGTGTTAAGTGCTGAGTTGTGTTGGAAAGCTTTTAATAGAGGCAAGGGATACAGATTGATATTAAATATGATACTTTTGTGGACTTTAAAGAACCTATTTCGAGGAGGGAAAAATAGATGGCCAAACAACTTTTATGAAACTTAATAGTTTGTTGGGTTTTTTCCTGGCACCGTGAAGCCTCATAGGAAAATGTTTCATGAAATTTAGACACAAGTTGGATTTTAGTCCTTTATGTGATGGGTAAGTTAAATTATATTGTTTCCTTGATAGGCATTAAGGGTACAGAAGCTGCATTTTTTCCAACCTCTATCTGGAAATACTGCTAAGTAGTGACTTTTGCTGAAGGGTTGGATGGAAAACAAAGCAAACCATAAAAACCATTTGCTCACTTCTGTTTTCACAGTTTCAGTTTCGTAATTTCAGTTTCTGTTTGATAAGCCCCCAGAACTACATGCATTGCATATGTTGTGGTGATATAATTAGAACCTTCCTACTGAAGGCACATCTGAAGGCAGCGATAGCCTGACACTCTGACAAAGAGCATGTCTGAGCAAGTATGCTTTTCAAAATTTCTACATTAATGTCATGCTTTCGTTCCTTTATCTACTTGGTAGTGGCACGTACCTGTGCTCTTAAGGAGCTCTGTCACTAGTGGATTAGCATCATTAGTGGATGTCCAAAAAGAACTTTTACTGTGCTTCACGGTGACTGCAGCATCTCCCAGTCTATATCAACAAACTTGCAGCTATATTACTATCTGAAATGCCTGCTGCTGTCAGTCACACAATCTTGTGTAGCAACAGGTCCATTTAGAATTTCAGACTTGTTGTTTAAAAGGGGAATCTGAAAGTCCATGTCCCTGTTTACAGCATGGTGTGCTCAGGACTTTGGGAAGGCTGGGCAACGTGTTTCAGTCTTAAACTAACTTCACCGTGGAGAATTTCTCTTGTTGTAAGAACACTGACCATTGTCTTGCTGCATGATGCTGAAATGAGTCTGACATTGTTTTCTTCATAGCTTACTAGCTGGAGACAGAAGCAGTGCCTCCCCATCCCATGCCCACCACCTTCCCTTTCCCCACTATTCTTTCAGGAAGGCCCAGCTTGGGTCTCAGTTTCTCAGCCATCTTGTGCTCCACCTCTCTGTGGACTCTGCATGATTAAGGTCACTAATAAAAGTAGTTAATCAAGTTTTCCTGTTTTGCTGATTTGGAAACAAGGACATTTCTGTCACACCTCTGTTTAATCTTTCGAAGTTAATGCAGTGCTGTATAGGTGGCTCCTTCAGAAGAAGCTGAGTTACTGCACACATAACAATACTGTTACGTTACTCCAACATTAAGAAAGATGAGAACTGAACCCAGTTCAAGACAAGTTATTGAAAACTTTCTTTTTCATGGAAGCTTTTTTCACTTTGTAGTGAGACAACAAAAGCTCGCTTTTGCTAGCTCATCATTTATACCCCACACAGTGCAGTTTGAAATGAGAGTTGCGAATTTGGCTTCTGGTTGATAAAATCCTTGAGTACAGACAAGATTTTTTCAAAGTAAATTGGTATGCATAAATTGGTGCTTAAGAGTCTGGCCTTGTATTTAAGAGACTGCTCCACTTGTGCCTTCATGCAACTCCTACAGCATCGCTCAAATTACTGATTCTTGCATATGAAAACTCCCCTTCATTGGTATAATTGATACTACATACATTTGGGAATCTTGTCCTTGATTCAGTATTAAGAATGAAATCAGGTCTCCTTGAATAGCGTGAAGAAAAAGTCACACTAGTAATGCTACTAGATAGTTTTGTCTTTTCAAGGGGAGCTAGTCTTCATGAAAACTCATGCTCTCAAGTTGTGTAAAAAAAAATTAACATTAGGGAGGGGAAGGGAAGGTGCGGGAAGGTGCGGGAAGGGAAGGTGCGGGAAGGTGCGGGAAGGTGCGGGAAGGTGCGGGAAGGTGCGGGAAGGTGCGGGAAGGTGCGGGAAGGGAAGGTGCGGGAAGGTGCGGGAAGGTGCGGGAAGGTGCGGGAAGGGAAGGTGCGGGAAGGTGCGGGAAGGTGCGGGAAGGTGCGGGAAGGTGCGGGAAGGGAAGGGAAGGGAAGGGAAGGGAAGGGAAGGGAAGGGAAGGGAAGGGAAGGGAAGGGAAGGGAAGGGAAGGGAAGGGAAGGGAAGGGAAGGGAAGGGAAGGGAAGGGAAGGGAAGGGAAGGGAAGGGAAGGGAAGGGAAGGGAAGGGAAGGGAAGGGAAGGGAAGGGAAGGGAAGGGAAGGGAAGGGAAGGGATCAACCTAAAGCATTTCTAAAGCATGTGATGTAACAGCTTTTAAGTACGTGTCAAATAGCACAAAAGTACATGGACAAGTATTTGCTACCCAGCAATTATCATCAGATCATCATCAGATGATCAATAAGACTTTTTTCTACCCTTGTGCTTTTCTTCAGACTCTTGTTTTGTTTTTTCTCCAGACACGTGGCATTCTGTCATTTGCCCCTGCTTTTCAACTCTAGATTTAGCAACTGTTTTCAATACATTAACTGCAACTTTTGGAGAAAGTGAGTGGCTGGTAGACATCATTTAATGTAAGAAAGCGACTCTCTGTAAAGACTGAAAATCATCTTCCCCTTCATGTGAACTAAATTATGTTTTAACACAAACTCTAGGAAATAAGGACTATAAAATACCAATCAAGCCATTCTGAGTTACTGTTAGCAAGGATGATGAATATGTCAGAGGTTCTCCAATCACAAGCTCTATCAGATAGATGAAAAGGTGCATCACTCTTGCTGAGGACAGATCGTACTGACATATTCCTGAACTTGAATGATCAGGTATCTGATCCTATTTAAAGGACTCATTTAATTCTTCTGTTTCAAAGGTTTTTAAAGCTACCGTATGGAAAAACATTTTGAAGAGAATGATTCTGGAGAGAGAAAGGGTTTGCTATTTTCTCATTTTTGTTAAGCAGCCATGCACTGTAACCACTATTTGCTGTTACACGTACAAAAGCCTATGGTTCTAAAATACTAGCTTCACCTTCTGTTTCAACAACAAAAAAAAGGTCCAAAGTCAGGTCAAGCACAACTTGATTTCAGACTTGATAGCAGATTTGAATGGTTTAAACATTACAAGCTATACTTCAGAGCCCAAATAGGTATATTTAAACATGAATATAGACAAAAATTTGTGGTGAATACTGTTAGCATGCTGCATTGCATTATGTCCAAAACAACCCATTCCCAAATGCCCAAATAAAAGTAAATGATTGTGCATTGCATGATGATACCATTGGGTGTGCAACTTTGGTTCATGCAAAGTCTTGTTTTACGGACACACTGCCGATAGGCCATATATTCCTGAAGATTCTGTATGTGTGAGCTTTTCAGCCATGTTCTTTCCATAACACCAAATGGATACTATGGTCTGGCATACTGGTGGCAAAAACCAAGCCCGTATCATTTTGGCCATTTAGTCCATTTAACCAAGACATTTCACCAGCCAAAAAGCTTGAACCTCTCTTTGACTTTCTATATTCTGGCAAAGGCCAGCGGCTTATCAGTTTTTCTGTCCTCAAGTCCATTATATACAGGTATCTGTTGTCAAACAGTAGAGCAAATATCTCTCCAAAGCCCAGCAACGACACATTTGAGAAGTCTGGAGGTTTGATAACCCTAGAAGACAAGAAAACGGTATTAGAATCTCCCTTAAAATTTAGTCATGAGCTTGAATTACTAAACTAAATCCTGTGTGTCTACAGAAAATGTGTCTAAACACATCATTCTGAAATACTTTAGAAAGAACTGGATGCAAATCTTTCAAATTAAGCAACTGAACACTTAGCTACAATCAGGTCTGTGGTTTCAGTTCTGAATTTGTGCTTTCAGGACAGACCCATCTGAACATAAGTAAAGGCTAAGGTTTGAAAAGGATTATTCAGCAGAGCACAAGAAAAATATTTCCACATACAAACAAAAGAGAAAATCTACTTGTGTTTTACAGTAAATTTCCATATGGATTTCATGCCTCAATATCTTTACACTAAGAGGTAAATGCTGTTACTATTCTTTTGATCACTCTTCTAAAATGCAGAAGTGAAACATAGACATGCCTTGTTGTGATAAGCAGGTTAGATAAATCATCCTTGTCCTTAGAGTGCTGTTTTACTGATGTTTTATGTTAAATTAAGCATGGGGAGAAATTGAAGTATTTTTTAGTTCCCCAACACCTTTATGATGTCTTCCCTTAATAAGTAAAATTTGGAACAGAAACTGAAGACTTGAGTCTTCCACAACTGCCAGCACGTTTGATTATAGCATTACATAAAGCAAAGAACTGAGGCACAGAAATGTGTGGGGATGAAAATGTTCTCAACAGTAAGAGACCATCTTTTGTTTTGAAAGATGGGAGGGTAAACTAAGAGGTGAAATTACTCAGTTATTCTTACTGATACTTCTGAAGATCTTTCAAATATCCACAAATATTCAGACTATTTGAATTAAAGAGTCTGCTAGAGGTTCTAAAATGCATTTTTTTCTTTAGTAAGTTACTGTCTTTGATGCCACCATTTCCTACTCATACAGCCTGATTCTTTCTGTGGAAATTGAATGCCATCATGTTTATGTCATACTATATTAGGAACAGAGATAGTGACGACATAGACTCTCTAGCCCTAGCTGCAGAAGAGAGCACTTTTTGTTCTTCCAGATCTTTTTTTAATAGTCAGTTCCGAGAAGGTCCGAAGAGGTAAACCTCTCATTGGCCATCAAACGAACACATCACCATCATTGGACAGTCAAGAACAACACCCCTTGACAGTTTCTTGCAAGTAAACAACAAGGCAACAAACAACACCTGCAAAGGTTGTTTTCCTTCTCTAAGGACTGTTTGGATTCCTCCTTATGATTTCTCAGGCCAGAGTGAGAAAATTGTGTACTTGACTTTCCCATAGGCTCAAGATAGTGCCTGAAGCTTAAAAATCTCTTACTTGACCACTGTCAGTCCCCACATGTTTGGTCCCTTACTGCAGTCTGATAGATTTCACTATCATTCCACAGCATTAGCAGATCAATAGTGCTATAAGGAAAATTTTAATTTCTTGTCCCATCAAAGGACTCCCAGAAATGCCTGCTTGGTTCTCTGTCCAGCAGTCCATGGTAACATTAGCTCTGGGTCACTACATTTTCACATTCACAACTACAGTGTTGCACTCTAGTGTAAGTCTATACTGAAACATTTCAGCTTACAGAATGAAAATATGGAAGAGAATTAGCATGTGGCCAGAAACCAAAACAGCAGTGAAACGATTCATATTATCAGAAGGCAAAATTAGAATTAAAACTGCTCAGTATGTGTAAAGCAAGATGTTTACAGAATTTTTATCAAGATTCTTTTGGTCCACATATAAAATAAGTTACTGAAACTACTATGATCTACTTTTTACTCATTTAATGAAGACTGAATCCTAAACTGAATGGTTTACCTGAGAATATCATAGCTGGCAAAGTCCCACTGGTATAATCCTAGTGCTGAACTGCACACTATGTATTTACCATCAAAGTGCAGTCTGGGCTGTAGGGAGATGCTTCGGTCTTCAGAAACAGACAGTGTTCTTAAGCACTTGCAGTTTATTTCCCTTCCAATAGGCCAAATCTACAATTAAAACACAGTTTAAGGCCATAAAAAATTCACATTATAAATGTTACGTAAGTAGAGCAAGCCTCGCAGTCTCTTTTTAATAAAACAATAATAAATAGTAATAATAATAATAAATAATAATAAAAATTTAAAAAAATAATAAAAATAATAGGTAAATGTGTGCATAAGTTTTTTTCAGAAATATTTATCTCTTTCAGGTAGGAACATCAATTCTTCAACTGACTTGTCTTACAGTATTGGTGCAGCATGTGTTGTTTCTAGCCTAAAAAAACAGTGAAAATGGGTACTTTAAAGAATGGGGGGGGGGGGGGGGGGGGGGGGGGTGGGGGGGGGGGGGGGGGGGGGGGGGGGGGGGGGGGGGCGGGGGGGGGCTCCGGGGGGGGGGGGGGGTCCCGGGGGGGGGGGGGGGGGGATGGGGGGGGGCCCCCCTGGGGGGGGGGGTTCGGGGGGTGGGGGGGGGGGGGGGGGGTGGGGGGGGGCACATCAACCATCCAATTGGGACAGAAATGTAACTGTTTCAGTTACAAAGCACTTCTATAGCCACAAACTTACAGCACTCTCCCACCCCGAAGTCCCCAACAGTAACAGTATTTGCAGTTACCTGCCTCACCGTCAAGTTAGCACAATAAGCATGACCTGAAAGCACTGATTCTTTGCATTACCATTCTTGTAGAGCTATCATTTAAAACCAAATGCTAAGGCAAGCATTGAAAAATTAGTTTCCAATGAGTTTCATGTTCTGCACGCAGCCTCTAAAGCAGGAAATGTGGGGAAAAACTAAAGCCTTCTATTATTAATAAACTGCAGCAAAATACTCAAGGTTTTTGTTTCTCAATGTACCAAAATAATATATGCATGATATATGGTGCATACCTTGATTTCATACTTATCTGCACTTAGGAGAATATAATCCCCAGGACTATGCATAAGTGATTTGACTTTGCACTTCTGCAAAACGACCTGTAATTGAAGGATGGTAATGATTTATGTTGATGCTGTTAAATAAACAAATTTTCATTTGTATTTTTCACTTCACTGACCACCTGCATAGTGTACCCATGTATAAAGGCAGTACAAATAGTTTTAGCAACTGAAGGAAAACTACAGTTTACACTCCTCTTGTTCCTACTAGTAACAACTTACTGTATTAATAAGGAAACATACATATTTCACCTGTACAGTCATACCCCCCACATTTCAAGTTCTGAAATAAATAGAAGAAAAATATTGTTTCATGCTCAGATTTTTGTTATCAAGATCATTAGATTTTTTTACATAACTTCTAAAGCTGCATTCTTTCAGAACCAGTTTTTATTCAGTCTTTGAATCAAAAGGCTGCTTTCTAATATTATCCCAGCTGCTTTGGAATTGAAGTATCTTCAGTGGTCTGAAAGGTTTAATTACAGCTTAAATATTTTTTCTGTTGAAATGTTTTTTTGCAGTATTTCCAGATGTTTTTCAGATTCTAAACCTAGTTGCAGGGTTAGGAAATAAAAATTTAGAACGTTACAAATTTAGTGCAAATAAGTGTGTGAGATTAATTATAAATCAATATTCCTACCTTAGTGACCCATTCTGTGTGTCCAGTAAGGGTATTCAGGCACGTTCCTGTTGATAAGGCCCATACTTTCACAGTGAAGTCTGCAGAGCCACTGACCAGAATATCAAGTTCATCATTGTAATCCACACTGAAAACTTCAAGCAAAAATGGAACTAAATAAGGAATACCAGTCTCTAAGCATGCATTTTTCTGTGAGACACTAGCAGCCTCTGTATAAATTTAGTAGCTTCTAAATTCATATGCAACTATATCTTTAATTGTTCTTGAACTGTATACATGAATTGTTACTCTGGATGCCTAAATTTACATTGCAAAATTACTGGGGTTTTTTGCCTAAATTAAGAGCATGTATATATATCAGTGGTTTCTTTATGGCTGAACTATGGCAAAGAGCAACTTAAGCTAGTTCCTATTTCCAGAGTTTTAGTAAGACGATTCCACAGGATTAGTACATTTTATAAATACAAGGGAAAAAAACTGAGCTGAGCTGAGGATATTTCTAAGTACACAACAAAGAATTTAATAATGAGGGCAATACAAATACATATTCCCAGGTCCTATTTTACTCTTTGCTTTAAGCTCATGTCCAGTCTGGGAATAGAAAGAATGGTCATGATCATGTATACCTTGCTACCTAAGATTTGCATTTCTTTGAGCTTTGAAGCTACTGAAATAGCCATGGCATTTATTGTTACTTACATGCAATTGCAAAACACTACATGGCTAAGTTTTGGCATATTCAAGGACAAGTGTGTATCTGTTCTGGTCACTTCCTCTGTCAAGAAGAACTGTGACTCAGGCGACAGAGAACAGAGGCTGAACAAACAGAAAAAGCTAACTTATATTTTGTTTGATGATGATGTACGTCACTTCACTGGTGAAATTACAATTTTTAAATTTTCACCTACCTGCACCAGTATGTCCTCTAAAATGCTGTGTCTTTGCCCCAGAGCTCCATTCCCAACAGGCTACTGTGTTATCGAAAGATCCTGTTACAAGCTTTTGTTCATCAAACTTCACTGCAGCACAAGTGTGTGTCTGGATACCATATATGCACTGACCTGTGCTTACATCCCACAGTTTTGCAGACAAGTCATCTGATCCTAGAATATAAAAGAACAGGATAATTGGAAGATTGGTAGGTTCTAGCACTACCTCTGACTGACAGTGTCTACTGAAACAGACGCATGGAAGTTTCACATAATACATCACTCTCAGGTTTGCAGAGCCACTGACTATACTGCAAGCTTTAGTTTCTTTCAGGAAGGAAAGGGGTCCACCAAATCTTGAAACCAGGCCCCATATCCTGCCACTTTCTTTTCTCTACCTGAAGGTCTTCTTTTAAAAACTGCTAGCTTTGGAGAGCAAAATAAAACCCTGTACTATTTACACCCACTTCTTCTCCTGGGGGTTTCAGTACAAAAGCTGTCAGACAAGTTTTGACAACGCTGTTTTCTGTGTATAACATTCACTGTTGAGTAGGTAAGTGAAACACTGGCTCGATTCTAGTTGCTGGCTTCTAATAAGCATCCTAACGTACCAACAAATAAGCAACTGAAGTTAGTATTCCCAACTTAGTGTACAACATTGTCATTCCAAATGATTGGAAAATCCTTTGAATATGCTCTGACGGTGGTTCATTGTAACTGTTATTATTCTTTCATATTAAGGCTTCATATATATTCTGTCTGTAACTTAAGCTCAAACTAAAATCTTGAAGACTGTACTCTTCAGGGAGGAAGATGAAATTACGTTCCAGTCAGACTAGTAGCAAGGTTAAATCTAGTTTTACAGCACTTCATAAAGCACTTATGTTAAGAACTGAAAGTGCTTACAGCCTTGCTTCCAGGAAGAAGATACAACTTTTTCTTTCACACTTTGGGAGACTGAAATTCTCTCACAGCCCAAAGTCTTGTTATTTGAAAGCTATCATCTAAGAGGATAGCTAACATATCTGTACTTCTCAAATGGGCTTAATTATAGTAACAGCATGATCAAAATCATAGAGAAATCTGAATTGGAAGGGCCCTTAAAAATCATTTAGTTCCAACCACCCTGCCATGGGCAGAAACAATGACGCCTGCTGTTACTATTTCTTTATCCAACAAAGACATCAGTCTCCTTGTGTTCTTATTAAAGTGACTAATGAGTTTATTAATACACCAGGTGTTTCAGAAGTTGAAAAAATAAGTAATTTTGAATCATCATCTATAGTCACACTATGAAAACAATCTGTCTGGTAAAAGAAAAGCATATTGTCTTTAATCTTGAGGGGGAAGAGAAAACAAAGAATTTTATGACTCCCAAATTGTCTGTCCTTCCTACCTGTACACAGAAGTCCATCTTTATAGTAAAGTGCATATACTCTGGCACTGTGTCCAATTAAAGAGGATGTCTCAAAGGCTTCGTGGTCCTTCAGTTGCTTCATCCTTAAAATAGCTTTTAGGTAAACCTTCTTCCAGTGTAGAGGATCCTGAACAGAGTCGTCTATCTGCCAACCCAAATTCTTACAAGCAGTCTGCCACACCTCTGTACAGGCACTTATAACCTTGTTCCACTGCTTAGAGACGAGGCAACATGTGAGTAAGGTCTGCGGATCAAGCCATTTTAACAGATAGAAACTAAGTTCCAATGGAAGAAGTTTGAGGAAGTCCCTCTTGAGGAGAATCTCTAGATTATTGGAGAGGTGCCTGAGCTGGACTGCTCCACTCAAGCTAATCAGGTGATCCAGAGTTTCATTTTTCTGCAAGTCCGTCAGAGAAAGAAATGCAATAGAAATGTTATCAAGCCATGCTTCAAAGTCCTTTTTCTCCATAAGGTTATGGAAAAATTTACCTGTGATACATCAAAATACTGTATTAGTTCCGTTCAGAAAATAAGGTATGAATCACATCTTTATTACTGGTACATAAGTATTCCAAATGGCACGTTAACACATAGATTTAAGTGACTAAACACATTTCAAAATATTCTTTAGATTAGGACTAAGCATTTGCATGCACCCTGAACTATCATTTGTCCTACAGCAGACTTACAAGTAAATTGCACGTAGCTAGTGAATGTTAGCATTCATTATGAATGTTTACATATTTCTTGTTTTAGATTAACACTTTCAGATTCTGAGTCCAATAAGGTAGGGGTTAATTTAAGTTTTAAACCTGTTACAGCAAATAAACACAGTCTTAGAGTTTACCCATGGATAATTCTGATAAAGGGAAAAAACCAAAGCACATAAGCAGTGGTAAGCTAGTTACTAACATAATTTACTCATATCTTTGTCCTGAACTATCTTAAATACAAAGCAGGTAACTAGTTAGTTTTTTAAAAAAAACAACTATAAAGAGATGTCTGACACACTGTGCTGGAGAATACGTTAGTCGTCTTTCTTTTTGGCCCATGTAAAGACCTGAGCTCGTGCATCAGTTTTGATGTGTCTGCACCACTTTGACCTAAATGCATAAAAAAAAGTCCTCTTTTGTTTTTTTTTCCTTTCCTATTTTCTCAGTTTATTTCCACTGAGACTTAACTGTGAAATTGAATACCACCTCCTGAACTACATCTATCTATATGCACCTATACTATCCTATGACATCTCAAGTTCCTCCAGTGCCCTGGGACTACTGATTAACAACATAAACATCTAACAAATGTTTATCAAATTTAAAAAACAGTTAAAATTTACAACAGTTAAACGATGTAACAGTTAAAATAAAACAAAATTTAACAAACAGTTAAAAAATAATATTTATTTTCTCTGGAAAGTCTAATTCATTAGACGACCGTCTTAATTTCACAGCATTCCCAGACTTTAAGAATTGAGGTACCTGAGTGGGACTCAACAGTATGTTTATTTCCATACAGACATTTTACCATCATAGAATAAGATCTCAGAGTACACCTCTTAAGAGTACATAGACTCCTATGTACAAAAAAGTACAGTCGTCTCCGTAAAAGGCTGCACATGGCATGCAATTGTTGGTAAAACACACAAGAAGATTCTGGATGTCAAATGCACAAAAGCAGCTGCTCCTGTTAAGTCACAAGTTCATTACAGTAGCTTTTACTGGAGACAGCACTTACCAGCTTTCCTCAGCACATACGGCAGTGAATATAGTTGCTGTTCAAACAGGCATGTGTTCTCTTTAAAATAAGTGAAAAATTCTAATAGGGCGGCTACGAATAAGAACTCCGTAAGCCCCAAGGCGTTTGTTGTGTTCAATACGTGAAACTAATACTGAAATTAGGGGCTGCTGTGAGGCTGCTGAAACCGGTGCTCGAGCCTCTTTTCCAGGTGTTACGCAGCCAGCCCCATCCGCTCCCCCCGCCCGCTCTCAATATACCTCCACACGCAAAAAGCACAGCGAGGACCGCAGACAGCGCCGCTGCTGCCGATAGTTCCGCGTCGCTCACCTCAGGTAGCAGCCCGGCGCGGAGTGTCCGTCGGCGGGCAGTCGCCAAGGCTTGCGCGGACTCCCGGAGCCCAGCACGGCAGGGTGCTTCCCTGCGGCCATCGCTCCCACCGCAGGACCGGCTCTTAGCACTTCCGCGGCCCGCGCCACAATCTGCGGGCACCCGCGACAGAAGGGTCACGTTCAAGACGAGACCAGGCCACACGACCACCCGGTACTGAAGGGAAGGGAGGGCTGGGCCGAGCCCACGCCGAGCGAACCGCCGGCACCGGAGAGAAGGCGCTCCCGCACCCGACGCTCTTACGATCAGGCGGCTTCCGGCGCATCCGAACGTCATCAGTCCCCGCCGCCCTTCTCCTGCCGCCCGGCGCTGCGCGGAGAGGCGGCCCCGTGGAGGAGAGGAGAGGCGGCCCCGTGGAGGAGAGGAGAGGCGGCCCCGTGGAGGAGAGGAGAGGCGGCCCCGTGGAGGAGAGGAGAGGCGGCCCCGTGGAGGAGAGGAGAGGCGGCCCCGTGGAGGAGAGGAGAGGCGGCCCCGTGGAGGAGAGGAGAGGCGGCCCCGTGGAGGAGAGGAGAGGCGGCCCCGTGGAGGAGAGGAGAGGCGGCCCCGTGGAGGAGAGGAGAGGCGGCCCCGTGGAGAGGCGCGTCGACGTTTCCCCTCAGGCGAGACATGGCTGCTGAGGAATCTCGCTGCCTGTTGCTTCACGCCGCTTCCGACTCGTACCCGAGGTTTTGGCAAGTTCTGTTTGTTAAGAATATTCTTGTAATTATTATGATGAAAAATGCACTAGCGTTTATCATACTGACTTAAAATCATGTGTTCTCTCTCCTTCTGGAAGAGGTACGGTGTTAGTAAAATCACGCACAAATCTAACGTGAAAACCGCATCCCCCTTACTTGATTAATCTAGACATAATTTACTTTTTCCTACTTAACTTGCATTTATTCTCTTCACCTTGTAATTGCAGGGTTTGCCTTTGTCTGGGGTCCAGCCCCATGGTTGCTGATACCTGAAATCTCCTTACTTAAAGAGAGAGGCATAGTGAACGCTGCTTGTGTGTTAACGAACTGGGTTATGGTCTTCTTAGGAACCCATCGAATTTCAGGATGTTATAGTAAGCACCATTAATTACTCTTTATTTCTTCAGTTCCTGTGTTTTTTTTAACCTGGTGTACTGACTGTAATGGCCACGTGAAAATATTAATTGTATTGGGGCCAATATATTTTTCTAAGATGTAAAATAAAATCCAATTTTATAAATAAATAAAATTTCCTTGCTGCACTCTACCTTTTCCTTATGGTGCATGTTACAGTGAAGAAGTGCATGATGCAGCCTGGGTAATGTTAGTTTCAGACTGTAGTGGTTGATGTTTGTGTGGCTGTTTTTTCTGGGATGCCTGACCTCAGAATTAAGTCTTAATCCCAAATGGAGATGAATTCTTGGCTTTCATGGATTTAAGGTTTTTTTCCTATTGTCAGGTGGCTAGGAATACATTTAAATCACAAGAAAGGTTGTAGCTCTTACAAGAGAGTATCTTTGATACTTCAGAAAAGATGATTGGTTTTTCAAAAGGAATTGCAAGGTGTTGGAGACAGTAAGAATACACTTTACCAGAAAGGGAGAAAAACTGTTTTGTAGTGTTAGTTTACAGAGTAAAGATCTCCAACTGAAGCAGGTCTCTGAAAGTCTAAAAGATGCCTGGAAACGCAAACCAATGCTACATTATGGCTTTTGTCAAAAATGGGTAAAGCTTAAGACACAAACAGCAATCTCATAGTTATGATACAGGACTTCAGAAAATTCAAATGGAAAAAGCAGTCCTCTGTGCTACATCTACATCCTGTCTTTCTGATTTCTTGTCTTTTTACTTTCCAAATTTCAAAGTCATTAGTCCTGTGTGTGTGAAAGAAACGGTTGGGTCAAATTTATAGTTTATTACAGATGAAGGAATAAATCATGTTTCCTCTTCACAAATGTGATAAATAGCACTTAAAACAGTTTCAGATGTGATAGGACTGTTTCTGCTTGCATGTTATATCTAAAATACAAACTATACATGCTATCATATGACATAAAAAATAATGGTAATACACCAGCATTTAATCTGATTACCATCACCAGTGATAAAGTCTTTGATCACAGTTGTAGCAACAGTCTTAACAATATGCTGTTACTAAATTACAAAGCAGTCTGCTACCATTCAAAGACAATTAAACTGACATTCCAGATTGATAACACTCTGCATAAATCTTTAAATAACATTTTCCATTCAACCAGGTAAATACATAGTAGAGCTATAAATAAATTTGCAGAAAATTATCTCCATTTTCTCTTCAAGCCAGGTGCTAGTACCACAATTTCCACCAGCAAATAGGAGTCAATTACAGTCAGCAACAAAGTGAAGCAGCTAAGCAGTATACAGGCTGGTGAAGTTGCTGTGCTCAACTAAGACAAGTAAAAATACTTTCCAACCTGCATGCAAGTACAGCTGTTCACTGCATAATCTCTTGAGCCATCCCATATTGTTAATATTAGGTTCCCAGGGTATAATTTAGTCCTTCACAAAACCAGATTAAGCCTGAGAAAACAGTGCTTTAACAGAATAAGCAAGCACTGTGCGTATGAACCATGACATTGAATTGTTAACAATGAAAACAGTGTGATACTCATTGCCATACACAGAAGGCAACAGAAATTATTCTGCAATACCTTATCACTTGCTGATGGGATTTTTCCTTTCCCTTCCTTTTGTGATCCCATTACTTTAAGTTCCTATATATATAACTCAGGATTTTTAATCCCTGAAAATTTACGGTAGAAATTACAAATATATATACCTATATATGTATATATATTGAAAACAAAATCCATATGAAAAGGGCTATATATTTCAAATGCAGACTTTTAAGTTAACGGCTCTGGAAAAGCCACTGCATCTGCAAGCACAAGTTATAGACCCACATTTTTATGAAAACATATTTGAGCTAGCCATTACTGGTTAAATATACATACTATGGCAGAAAATATATGTCAGGAGTAGCAACCTTAACCATATGTAATTAGTTAGGCAATAGTTACTCAATCCCTGCCCTCTTAAACACTGTTTAAATATTAATTCAGTTGACTGTCACAGTACTAAAAAAATCCAATTGGAATCTATCAATTACAAGTACTTGCACATTTACAGAAATAATTACATGAAGGCAGAGAACAAACCTGTTATTCATTCCAGGTGCGTACTTGTGTGTATGTTATGCATTGAAAAACAAAAACAAACAGAATCCCCAGCCAACCAAATCCCTCCTCCAAAACCTGAAAAAAAAATCCCAACCAACAAAATCCCTCCCATGCCGCCAGCCTCAAGAAACTATACCAACCAAAACAAACAAGAATCCATGCCACACCCCCAAACCGGTAAAGGACTATAACTAGAACAGGCCTTACTTCTTTATAAACCAGGAAACTGAATGTATGTGTGCGTTCACTGAACCTAGAGAGCAGTTCTCTTGCTACCATAGAGCTTTCAAATTGCATGTGGGTCTTTATTTCTTATTGGAAGGAAGTACTTTGTTACTTTCAAACACATATAAAATATTTAAGTATACTGCATTGTCACTAGGATAAGAAACTGGACAAAAATTACTCTTAGCCTGTACTAGTTTCTAAAGCCCAAACTGAGCTTTAGGAACCTTGGGAACAGTTCATCAAAGCCTTAGCCTTAATGGCTCCATATTGTGTGTGTGTGAGTATGTGAAAGAATTAACTTATCTCATGTGTCAGGGGGTTCTTTAGTCACACTTCAAAGTTGTGGTGATGGTTTATATGCATGCTGTAATTCAAATGCAGGACAAAGATGACGAGTAGCTCAAAATGTTTCATACCCATTTTGAAATGGTGGTGCATGGGTGTGTGTATTGGACTAGATGATAACACAGTGGTCCCCTCTACCCTCAACTATTTTGTGATTTCATGCATCATTATCTATGCTGGTGAGAATGCACAAGTACAATCTAAATTAACTGCCTGTACAGTCTAATGGTTGCACCAAGGTAAATGAGAGTGGTGACCCATACCATTTAGACAGAAGGAGTTAAGAGGCCTACCACTGCCAACAAATCCAGCACATTAGGATAGAAAGTATTTATTGCAGAAACTTAGCCAAGAGTCTAGAAGGGGCCTTCAGTTAAACTTAGCTTGATAGCAAGTGTTCAATCTGGTAACAATTCTTCCTTCACAGAAACAATTCCTTCCATCCATCTGTAGCAATATTTTTCAGTTTTCCTATTAAAACAACACCCATCTTACTAGTTGTAGATTCAAAGGTTATCTTTTCTCCTAACCATGAGCTGGTCAGCCAGCATCAAGAATGCAGCCTACAGGCAGCCTTAACATCCAGTGTGAAAGGAGAAAGGGTTGTGCCTACAGTGGACACAGCTACAATTTGTACCTAAGACTACTTTTTAAGTTTTAGAGAGTATATGCATGCACATGCTGGAAAAACAGAGGGCAAACAACATGGTTCCAACTCTGGAGAGAACTATAGCGATCCCAGCAGCCTTCTGAGAAGCCTTGTCATCTTACACCAGTCTTAAGGAGAGGTTCTGCAGATGCGTAAGAACTTTGCCTTTTATAAATGATGCACAAGAGCTTATGTATCAGTATCACCAATGGTCTCTAGATTTTAATTAGCAGTCTGAATGGTAAGGATGATCTTTTGAGAGAAACAATGGCTAGAAGCTAGTTCTCACATGAAAAGACACAGAAATCATGGTGGTCTAATCAGACTATTAAAAACTCAGTGAATATCAGCCATATCCTTGTACAATAGAGGTTTCTCCTGTTACACCAGCAGTTTCACGTGATTGTGTTGGTATTTGTTCTTTTGATACAATGTGATAAAGATCTTCACAGAATTTGGTTCCTGTGGCTTGTGTCAAATAAAATTGGAATATTATTTCCATGTTCTCTACCTTCTACCTATATTCTGGGCTGCACTCATACAGTAAGTAGGTAGTAAACTACATATACATGACTTTAAAGCCTCAGCTACCATCTCTAAGTGTATAACCCAAACCAGATGTTGTATTCCTCTGTAGTTCTTTTGCCACATTAGGTATTATCCTTCTACAACACTCTTGATTAAGTACAGAAGCAAAAACTCAAGAAGTCAAAGCCTTGTTAAGGGACTTACTGGAAACATTAAGAATGAAGACATTAATTTTTTTCCAGATTTCAGCTCCTTCCTGTCCTATATGAGTAATGGTCTGTTAAGGTCTGGCTGTTCCTAGTGTGACCTGCTTAACAGCTTGTACCTGACCCGTTAAGTCTAGCTATAGCATAAAAGCAGGTGGGAGGTGGGTGGGATGCAGTTGCTGGGTTTTGCTCTTCAAATGATACCAACATCCTGTTCCATGTATGTACCACGAAGCCAGTATGATCTGGTTTTGTCTAGTTTCAGTAATCCAGTTTCTGTACTCCTTATAGTTAATTTGCTAGATGTCATCACTGCTGTAACTACAGGCACACCTTCAAAGGTTCTTTCTCTCTCTCTCCCCCCCCCCCCCCCAACATTCCCACCCCCCAACAGTCTCTTATTTCATGGTAATACTTTACAGCCACTGCTTTACTTACTATTCAAGAAAATAACTCCTGCTTTATAGCCCTTTCTTCAATAATCATGTTTATGATATAATGCAAATGCTGTATCTATATGCATTCTGACTACCATCATAGCCAGTAATCAAGCTTTCTGTCAAGCTCATTCTTGTTCTCCCTAGCGCTCCATCTCTAAGGCTAGTCTTTCAGGATACTTAAGTATGTATTTGCTCAGGTTCTTCAAAACAAGTTTTAAAATCTCCATATATTGCTTCAACTGTTATCAAACAATGGTTAATCATTTTAAATCATGCTATAATAGCACAGGTGAACATCTGCAGTATATTTAAAATCCAAAATTCTAACAGGATAAAGCAAAGTTTCCAGTTAAAATTTTAACTGAAGCCCCAGTTTTGCAACACGCTGGTACAATCTTCAAAAATAGCCACAAACCAGAAATCAAATACTACATTGAGAAAGCTGTTCATAGAAAAAGCTGGTTCTTTTCCTTTCTAAAAATAGGTAAGTGCCAGCAGTGACCCCAAAAGTAGATTCAGTGGATTCAGAAGTGTTTACAACTTCCTGGAAAATAAATACCACATGATACTTTCTGATTGATTTTTTTTTTAAACCTTAACTGTCTAAATAAATACGGATAGGGTAAAATAGCACAATCGCTGGAAACAACATTCTCAAAAAATAATTACAAGTTTTTGCAAAGACTTGAATCTGGTACTTCCTTTTAGATGCTTATTAAGGTTCACCCCACACATCTATGAGTGCAAAACCCACTAAAGTAATAATAGCCTTCTGCTCCTAGACTAATTACTGTTTAAAATATTGCTTGTTGTGTTGATTAGCCGCCCCAATTGAGTGTAAGAAATTATGCTTCCAGGTAAGACCTTGCATATTTTCAAGTGAAGCAATTCAGCCATTATATACAATAAACTAAGAAAAAAATCACGTTGCAAAACCAGTTTTACATTCAGACTGATGGCAGCAAAAGGCACACATCTGCAAGATGATCATACTTGAACAAAAGTGAAATCATGACATACAAGTGGTATTATGAAATAAAATCAAGCATACAGAAGTATTTCTACAGATGGAACAAGAAACACTTGTTAGTAAAGCTAAAAATGTCCTATATAGAAAGGCTTTCATGAAAAAACACCAAAACCAAACAAAATCTTTGCAAAGGTGTTCTACAGGAAAGGGTAAAAAAAAATCAAACTTTAAATATAAATCCCTGCCTTTTAACACTAAGAGACAAGATGACTATTTCATCATAGAAGACTAGCTTATTAGCAGTGAAATTTGAGTCTGCATCCAATTACAAAAATACAACTATCTGAAATAATGACTTGTACTGTTGGTGCAAGTGCAGACAACAGCTAATGATGATGTCTGCATAAGAATCTTTTTGTAGTCAAAGACAATTGGGGTTGGCTCTTCTGCCTGTAATGGAAAAATCTGCAGATGCACTACAATAAGAGTTTTCCAGCAGATGGACTGGGGTTTTTGTTTTGGCATTTTTTGTTTGTTTGTGGGTTTTTTAGTTTTTTTTAATTTCCAATTTTCGAGAAACATTCTGAAAGTTTGTGTTTCCTATAGAAAGTTTCTCTGCTCATGGATTCTTTATGCCAAAAGAGTTTTCAAGGTTCTCTAAAAATGAGCAAAGGAAACACCATATCTCACCAGATTCTTCAGTAAACATACCACAGATGCATCAGTTTAAGGAGTGACTGCACTGCTTAAAATGACCTCACCTGCAAGCCTTCTTTTGTTGTTGTTTTGTTTTGTTTTTTAAAGACCGAAAAAATGAAAGTAGTGATCTATGTTATAAAATTCCTCTTCCAACATGACATACACTGTTGTAAAACAACTCATGAATAGTAATTACAGCAATTAACTTTGCTGCATGTCATTTAGGTAAATCAAATTAATAAGCAGCTTAGAACAAGTAATACTTTTTGTTTACTTCAGTTTCAGCCTAAATTTCTCATTGATTACCTACTGTTAGAATGCCACAAAAAGTAATGCTTCATTAACTGAGAAAACATACCTATGTCAAAGATAAAAGCATCACCAAATCAGGCTGTGCTAACCAGAACATGGGTTCTATAAGGATATATCACCAGTACTTCCAGCCACATTTTACCACCAGAAGCAGTGTTTGTGACATTGCCATAGAGCTTACAGAGTTGTAAGAAAATGTGTAGTAAGGGAGGTTTTAAAAGTGTCTTCATTTTAAGTCAATGATGTCTTCATCATATAAAGAAATCAGCTGAAATGGATAGCTAGGTGGTGAGCTCTCCTCCCTGTTTGCTAAAGTATCAGGATCTGAACTAGTGGAAAGATGACGTCTTTCAGAATAGCCTTCAAATGAGCTTGAGATTATCCTGCAAAGAGGAAGACAAAAGTTACTAAAAAAAATACACAGGTCAGGGCAGGAAGGAAAAATGGCTACTTCTAGATTCAATCAAGTTATCCTAAAGACAGACACAGACCATTACAACTGAGTTTCTTCCTGTTTCACTCTACAAAAAATAATCAAAAGGCAGTATTAATGAAGCCCCTCACCCAAATAATTTCCAAATAGGGAAATATCAAACATAGTTTTACACTGCAAGAGTTTAGTTTTGCTTTGTTTCTCTCAGTCTCCTGTATCTTGCAGGTATTCTGTATTCTGCCAATATTCTGTGTAAACATAGGTTATGGAAACAGTGAAAACAAGAGAATGGCACTGCGGTCAGTGCCAAACAGCCAAATGCTGTGGTATTTTTTCACAAAATTTATTCTGAAAATAGCAACACAAGAGCATACAAAGAAAACAGCAAAAAGAGTCTGCACAGTGCAGCTGCAGAAGTCCAAATCTTTGTAACAGGTTCAGCTGCAGCAGGTCCCCTCAAAATGCCATTTAGTCCTGCCTTGCTCATTAACATGTCTTTAGCAAAAAGTGTAATTGTTTCAGTACTTACCGTATTCATTTCCTCTAGCAAACACAGTAGCATGAAATGCACGTAGATATACAAAGGTCTCAGTCAGTCTCATGCCAACCGAGATATGCATGAGCAATCAATTCTGAAAATATTTACAGTCTTTTTTCTAAAGTATATTTACCTGTCACTACTAGATGATCTTATGGCTCCCTGCTTGGGGTCTGATTGTCTTCGAGAAACCGTTTTTAGCTTCTGTGCACTTTCTGTCTTGGGTATAGGCTCATCCAAGAGGCCTCAATAAAGGAATAAAAGACTTAATACTTTCAACAGAAAACAAAGCATTCATGAAAATGTTAAGGTATTTGTTGCTGGTTTCCATTATTAACTATTTCTATCTGGCTTAGAATATGGCCATCTTATACATGATCACACAATGGGTATACTATTTGCAAATAATGCTTCCTCACTGTTTCCTTTTCTTATTTTAATAATTTATGAATACTAGCTGCATGTTACAGACCTACCTGTGACGGTGCAAAGATTAGAAAGTATATGCTTGACAACTGATATGTAACACTGAGGAATGAGGAGAGTTTACCCAGCAATTCTTTACGTGTCCTGCTTGCAATTTCTTTAATTTCCATACGAGATAAAGATCGTGACTGCATAACTGGAAGAGAAGTAATGCTACTCGATGTTGTAGTAGCGATGACCTTGGGAACCAAAGGTGACTTCAGAGGTCGTTCAATGCTTCGCCCAACCAGATTGCTGAGAGGTATTTTGTACAGGTTTTTGCATGGAATTTCACCTGAAACACAGAAAGAAGAAAGAACATTACAGTTGCACAATGGAATCAGTTCTTAATAATTCCAAAAGAAAAGTTATAAAGACAAGCTATACTTGTTCAGCTGCGCACTTCTTAACTGAAACTACAAAGATCTTTCTTGCTCTAGAGATCTTTCAATACAAGTAAGCTAGGAGAAGGAAGAAATACAATCAATTTGACTTAGAGAGAAAAAGAAGATTGACTCTTGGCAACATGATGAATCAGGAGAGGAACCAGGAAGTGAATTTATATGATTTGCGCCTGACTATTACACGGCACACTGTTCCCATGTGTTTCTATACACTGCAAACATACTGGACCCTGGATTCCAAGTGGTTTAAATTATGATTCCTCCTCTTAGGTAACACAAAATACCACGTTTTCATAATTCATAGAAGAAAAACAAACCAAAATCCCAAACTTGCTATCAAATAGTACTGCCTTTAAGAAATTTGTGATTACCTTCTCCTTTTCCTTTCTGCTAACAGTAAAGCAGCAGTTTTGAGAAAGAAAGGTGTACACACATCTTGCATTATCTAGTTCCCTTCTTTCTACTTTATTGTTACACTATAGACTGACTGTTCACAGATGTTGTTACACTAAATTATCTGTGCAGAGTTTTTCAAGGCTTCTTACTTTTGTTTTGCAAAAGAGCTTCAGTGGTCTTTAAGCTTTTCTTAAATGAAAAGAATACTGTAGGTGAAACGTCAAGCTTTCTCACAATTTTATGCCCCTTTTTGCATTATTACTTGTGGTCACATTGCCAAAGACTCATCAAGCTACTGAGGCTTAATTCCTCCCTTCCTACAGAAATTATTTCTTCAAAATAGTGCTACCATATATTCAGAAAAGATACTACAGTGCAAAAGCTCAGCCAAGTGGTTTATATGTGTGGAAAACAGAAAATTTCTTATCATCCACACTTTCAGGTAGGAACTCACATATTTTTACCATCTTTACTGAAGATCAGCCACACCGAGATGTGATAGGTGTTGGAACAATTAGAGATCACATATACCTTCTAGAGAAGGAAGTTCTGGCTTTTCGTAAGCTGTTGGTGTTTGAGGAGAGCTCTTTGAACTCATTTCCTTAGAGCTGCTGTCAGATGATCCACTTACTGCAGCAGTAGCTTTAAAATAAATATCTGACTGAAATGACAAATAACCCATCATTAGTACAGTGAGACTTTCTTAGCTATCTTCTGATTCTCTTTGTCCTTGATATAAACCAGGAGCACACAGATGAACAATTATTGCAGATAAAGTAGCACATATTTCAGTTTTGTTTGTTGTGTTTTTAGCGGCAGCAACTTTTTATGTTAATTAGATCCAAACATATCACAGAAATAGTCAAACGTGATTTTTCCATCTTACCCTTGATGCTACAAGTTGAAGCTCAGGCACAACTGCTGTGTGGACTAAGTTCCCATTCACCACTAATCGGATCTCAATGGAATCAGTAGTGAAGGCAAGAACGTAAGGGAAAGCACAGACTGCAACGAAATAGAAGTTATTTGCAAGGAAGAATGGTTAAAGAAAAAGTTTCTTGGATGCTCCCTGAAAACTGTTCTTGACCTCTTCCATTCATAGGCATGTTCCATTCCTATGAAAAGTGTTGTCCAACATACTCATGTACACCAAGCTACATTGAGCCTGAAGAAATTTCATTGTCATGCCTGGCAGAACATAGAGTGAATGGAAAATGAGAAACACAAAAAAGAGGGAAAAAGTACAGCAAGGGATGAACTTGCTACCAAGGCTCCACTTTTCAGAATTATCATATTCAGAAACTTAAGTCAAATGGCATCATGAATGTAACATGCTTATTCCCAGAATACTGTAATTCCACCAAGAGCCAAGTGCAGGCACAAATGGTAATGATAAAACATCTACTAAAAAGGGATGTTTTCTTACCAACAGCATAAGGAACTTGATTCCAGCTGAAGTGGAAGTCATAAGCTGATGGCTGGACCAGTCGAGAACCTCCACTGAAAGGAAATACCTTTCTGTATTGACAAACATCTATAACAAAATAGAAAAAAGAAGCATCCATCACTTTACACTGTAAGCAACCACCACCCATTTTATATGGAGATTTTGCAGAAGGGTAGACATTACACACACAATCAAACATTCATGTCAAAGTCCTTCTATAGCCAAACAGTTAAGCAAAATTTGCTTTCTCTGTCACCACACTGGAAAGACCAAAATAAAAGACCTATGTTTTAATAAGGTGTCATATTTCACAAAGTATTACTGTTTCAACAGTTATCAGGTCCCTAACTTGTCTATAGATAGAGGAACAGGCAAGAAAAATTCAGAAAGCAGTGTCTGCAGAATTGTACCTCCCTGCCCTTCAAGTAGCCATATGTTCATGTAATTTGCATTCTTTGAAGACTGTAATGCACATGGTCATTACAGTCACCAAGACTTCATGAATCATATAACCTGCACATCCATAAAACAGCTGGTATGACTAAAATACTCAAATTTCTAATTTCTCCAATATGCATTTAAGTTCCAAAGAATGTATTTGGCAAACTTTCCATGAACCACTAAAATTTATTTTCAGATACAATGAAAGAAGACCTGCATCTGCAGACTGACCTATTACCATTTCTGGCCTTTTCTAAACACTTACAGTTATAACACAAAAGCAGACCAGCTTCACCGTCTTCATATACATCAATTGCTGCAACAAAATTAACCTGCAATGATAATGGAAAAGATTAACAAACAGACAGAGGATACTGTGGTCATTACAACTGAGTTGTGACTAACAAGCAATACAATCAGCTGGGGAACTGCACAACCACAGGTAAAAGAAAAAAAAAAGGAAAAAAAAATAGCCTCTTTTGTGATGTAATTTTCAGGATGTTCTCAAGATAAAAATGAGTTTCTTTTGTGTTTCATTCTGTACAGTACTGAACATTCATAACTACACCACAGTGTAAAGCAATAAAAACATATAACTTATTTAGAAATACAAATTTTGGGAAATAGGATGGTTTCAGAAAGCTGTGAATCAACATGGTATGTTAAAGATAACAATTATTTTCAAAAAGTGATCTTCAAATGCACATCATGACTAGCAAAAAGATCAGGTACACCAATTACTGGTTCAAAGCCAATAACATTTACAGAAGTCAACAGGAATGCACCTAAGGATTACTGAACAGTCTGAATTTACAAATTGAGAAGCAATGCTAGTTAAACCACAGTATATTTTACATAGATTAGGCTACATAAATTCACTTAATTCAACTTTGGTTTTGTCTTTTACATTTAGATTAAAACCAAACCAAAACAGCCATAAAAAGTAGGATATCTGCTCAGAAAATGAGACTGTATTAGTGAAATACATAAGGTTACATTAGGCAAATGCTTCCCAAACCATCTCCTTGGACAGGGAGAGGGCTGAGAGACTGACTCCATGAACAACAGTTCTTTGACTTTCTTTGATTTAAGATTACTGTGCAGATCAAGAACTGTTAAGCAAACCTGAAAGTTTACACATCCATACCAAATGCATTTTGACCCATCTTCTGTAGTGACTGAAACCCATTGCTGCTCTGTTGTCCAGAGAAATAAGCAGGCAACCCATTTCAACATCATAAAAATCACTAGCTCAGCTCATATTAATTGTCTGCCTTATTTGTGTTCCTAAAGGAAATAAGGATTGCAGAGTGGAAAAGAAATAGGAGTGGTGGATGGCAATGGTGACGTACTTCTCCATCCCCATTCTTTACTTCTAGTTCCTTCTCATTCAGATTAAGATTGATTCCCAGGGCTGTGGAGAAGTTTACATTTGATCAACCATGCCAAGAGCACCTCTTCATCACCAGATCCAATAAAAGTACAAATGATTTAAAAAGAAAATAACTTATTAAGAACTATCAAATGAAAAAAGTAGGCCTTTACCTCATTAACAACAACAACAGATTAACTGTGCAAAATCTTCCTTTTTTCTTTTTTTTTGTTCTAAAACTACAGGTCCACATCCCTATTTAGAAACTATCCTTTTCTGGAGCAGGAAATACTGGAATTTTTTTCTGGAAACCAAGAAATTTATCTAAATCCCAACCCTATGTCCTAGACAGCTAGATTCAGTTATTAGTTGACTGGACAGCAGTTTCTTAAATATAATTATAAGCTATATGTAAATATTTTAGCTACAAATAGGCAAATCTGAGTAAGATACTGGTGGTCAACCACTGAAGTTATTTTGATGCAGTTTTTTAAACAATATAACATTGATACCACAAAAATAAAGCAAAAAGCTAACTACTGGCTAAGAAGAAAAATATATTTTTGACAACAACATTCTTGAGCCTGAAACACAGGCTTTCTCCCAATGTTATATCTTATAACTACTTCTCTTGGGAGCTATTATCATGTGTCCCAAAAGGAACAAATGTCTCAGAGTGCCCTAAAGCAGCGGTTGTAGAAGTAAAAAGCAACACACATGAGCATCTCCACTAATTACACTCCTAAAAGGCCAGCACAGCATGCACTGAGTCTGCAACAAACTATGTTCAGTGGGGATCTGCAAAAAACATTTCAATGATGAAAACTTACCCTGTTTGTTTCAACATGATGGAATCTATAGGACTCCCCTGTACTCTCATTGACTAAATCAAACTGATGCCGATATGCTACACAGATCATATTGTCACTGTCTCCAGTAGGTCCATCCACCAGCGTCATAACCACCGGAGGGTCAGAAAGGCATATTTCCTATAACGTAAATAATAGAATTACTCTCTTTTTCAAGTTCCTACTCTGAGTGCTGCAGGTTCTCCATGATTTTAAAGATATGTTTTCTAAGCACAGAAGCATAACAAAGAACAAGCAGAAACAATTCTTAAAAAATCTGAAAGTTTTATTTAGCATATATATGATTGAACTCTACTATACTTTTATTTGTCTGTTCTGTTCTGGTTCAGGAAGATGATAATGCATACTCTGCCTTTCCTGCACCCCCGACTCTAGCTGAGTGCTGCTCAGTGTGTTAAGATAATTAGTAACTAGATTACACATACCCGGATGTACTGGAACTCCTCTACTGGCGATTCAGGAGATGATAGCAGAGAGGTGCTGGTTAAAGTGTTGTGTGAATTATATTTCTTTGTGACGAGAAGTAGTTTGTTCCGAATAGCCACAACAATCCTCAGTTCACTTCCATGATGAGTATTAATGGCATACAAATGGCAGCCTGAGGAAATAATGTTCTAGACTCTAAGTGGTTGGGGTAGGGTCTGATTTTTTTGTTCTGTATTTGTATGATGAGTAGTACAACAGGAGTCTGATGGATGACTTGGCAACACAGAATTAAAAACTCCTCCATAGGTTTACATCGTCTTCTAGGAAAAGACAAAAGCCTATGACTCTTGAAAACTGCTTTTACCCTTAATCCTAAGTGCATGGGTTATCACTATTCTGCAAGTTCCAGCTTTTCAAAGCACCTTGCTTCTGAAAACTAGGAAACATTTTTTTTCTACAAAATAAATGGCAACACCCAGACTAATCTAAGCACTACTATTTAATGGGGGATTTTTCCTCCAATTTAGAATGTGCTTTATTTCAGTCTAATATTCCCTCAAAATTCTTCTCTTGCCTCCCAACCCTGAAATCCTATTTTTCTCTAAAGCTTCTCATCATCAGCAGTTGCCAAGTAACATGTTTTTTACAACATTCAAAAATGTCACGCTGGACTCTACTAGAGTAGTTTTCTAATATAAGCTTGATAAAGTTTGAATTGACTGTCCAGAGAAAATACTAACGGTGAACACCTACACCTGCCTAAAGAGAGCTAATAACCCCCTGGCAACTACCAGCATCAAAGCACAGTGGATGTTTTTAACACATAAGGATAACAATATCACCTTTTGTTCTCTCCAGTTTATTTTCTCTGCAGTCATATTTGCTTCTTATAATTTTTTTAGTCTCTAAATCTTTTTGGACATCACTGAGTCTGAAGACAAGGATACGAGAGTCTTTCCCTGACAAATGGAGAGAACCAAGAAAAAAGAAGTTAAAAAAAGAATGTGGTAGTTTGAAATTAATACGAGAAGTAGCACCTTACAAACAGAGCAAAAGTAAACAAAACGTAACAGCTGTCTGGGGACAGAAGACTTACGAACTCTCTAGGATTAACAATTCTAGTAACCAACCCCTTCAGTACAGTAGCCAGGTTTCTCATTAGGTGGTGCTGCACCAAAGCATGATCTGAGAGCTTCCAAACAGTCAAATGCACAATATTTTGCAAATATATAAAATCTTGGAAAATAACAAAAATACAATAGATATAAACTGCAGAGCAAGAGTGAAAGCATTAACTTTAAGAGCTGGAACCATCCAGATGAGCTACCGATAACTGGATCCTTAACAGAATTTGAACCCTTCAGGATACAGAAGGATTTTCTCTAGAAATTTCACAAACTAAATTGATACAAGTACACTTCCCAGATCTCCAAAAATGTCACCCATTCTCAAGGTGTCTTGAGAGAACTGCAAATGGCTCTCACATAGTTTGAGCTAGTTCTGTAAGATCTCAAGGTGAATTTCATCAGATGCAACCAAATTGGGAAACTCCCAGTGATACAGAAGATACCATGTTTTACCCAAAGCTTGGATAAACAGAACTTCAGAAAATACTGAGGAAACAGACAGGGTAAAAAACAATAAACCAAGCATATCTGTAATGCTTTCCTGAGTTATATATAAAGATCCTATTCTTGCTTTGTATATGTTCTCTTTATGAAACTCAATCACAGACTACTGCGTAAAAAACTACCTCACCAAAAATGTGCACATTTTATGCACATTTAATCCTTCTAAATGAGACACAATTGTCATGAGACATACATACCCAGCAACAGCCGGAGTCATGCAAGAATCCAAGAACAGGGACCTCTCCTACCTTTGTCTGTTCGGGCAATCAAAAGATTCAGAGCTTCCAACACATTCATCTGCTTTATTTGGAGAGTTTTATCAAATACTTGCACTGACGGTTGACCATCTAAAAAAGAAACACATATGTATTCAAAATCCTACTAAAACTTGCTAGATGCTGGTTTTGAACCATTTCTTTCTTCTAATTAAAGTCTTGGGTTTTTTCTTACAAAAATGAAGAGAAAAAAACCCAGAAAGAACCGCACAAAGCTCCTACATGTGCCACAGCATCATAGTCAGTACTTCCTCACAGGAGAGTTTTATTATTGTCATGAATCAGATTAAGTGGCTGAAATCTAAAAGTGATATTCCTTTGGCAAGTTTGAGAATTATGACCAAGAACTAACTTCATTCCCTCAGTCCCACTGGCTTACATAGTACACAGAGGATAATAAGGGGTCAGAGTAGCACTATCATTGCTAAGGGAAGAAGTAGGATTTCATTGTCACATAAGCCCTTGCCTTCATGCTCACTATTATCAAGGGCTAAGAAAACCAGACAAGCCATTTAGATACTTCTTGAACCTGGATGCAACCTCGTACAGCTTTTCAGATGGTCAAGAAAACAACATCTGAAATAAGAAAATATTCAGAAATCTGCATTAACACTAGCTCCCCAATATGGCTTGATTCTAATGCAGAATGAATTTTTGCAACAAGGTTACATAAATGTAATAAATTTACTTGGATTAGTAACTATGCCCCTACATAAAGACTTACTAATACCTGAACAGAATTTATGAACACACATTTTTAAGAAAATGGTCAGATACATAAAAATTGACACAAAAACACTAGATCATTTACTAACCATCTATTAACAAGATGCCAGCATCTGTAGAAACCAGCAAGGACTGGCCCCAAGAATCTGCACAGACAACCTCATGAGGAAAATTACTGCAGAAAGACTGAGATTCCCAAGGCTATGAAGTAACATAAGGGATACATATTAAGTACACTAAAAAATACAGATCATACAGACACAGAATGTCATGGACAATGGCAATAACATGTAAATGCTTTTGGCAGGACACATTTCCAAAGAGTATATTGTTGTAATTTGAAATATCAAAATTGAATTAATTTTCTTGCAGAGGACTTTCTGCATCAATTCTGGTTTGGAGACTAGTAAGTGTAAGACACATACTTGAAATGCTAGAATTAAAACACATGCAGCTGAAACTCAGTGCAACCCTCACGCAATAAGTTTTTTCATTTAAAAAACCCAAACCTATATACTTAAAATGTATGTACCACTATGCATATGCATTTTGCTTACATTTTATGGTTCAGTTTGTGATGTTTAGTGACTAGCACATGGTAGTTAAAACTGCCTTTCTGCCAAATTTTTCTTCCATCCTGTGTTCTCTGTACTTACCTCCCAGAGCCTGCCCCTCCTCTCCCAATTTATATATTAGTTAGAATCTCTGTAATTCTAGAAGCACTTCTGAAGCTTCTGTATATAAAACACATGCAGAAGAGTGCAGCTGGGATATTTCACACCCTAATGACTTCAAACAAAATCCAATATTACAGGAAATGAAAACACAACTGAATCTTGTTTTAAATGTTCTGAAATTAAAATAAAAGATGACTGCATATGGAAGATGTCACTTTCATTGAATTTTCTCAGGTTAATAAAAATGGACATAAAAATGTCCACACTTGCTTTAACTTGAGAAGTGCTTCTGCCCCCAGGCTCATCCTTTATTAATCTAATAGTGCAGAATCACTTTGACACTGTACCTTTTATCTTTTCTGCTGCAGCATCTAATTACAGAAGTAAATAAATAGATACCATACTAGATAATGTTTCATGTTTCATAACTTCTCTGACAGTTTCACTCACCTCCTTTTTACAAAAGCTTGTGGTTGCCAAGTTAGCTGTGGTATCCCCTTTCACAGTGGTTTTCAATTTCAATGCCTAATACAAACAGATGTTTTATTTAAACTGAGTTTTTGTCAGCAATACCCAAACTAATGACTATATGAAAAGGACAATGTAGGACTAGAAAGCAATTTTAGTTTGGAATTCCTATGCCATTTTAAGTAATGAAAAAAAAAGCAGAATTCTGTATCCTCAATGACGTCAGCATAAACCACTAGATGGTTACTAGTAACCATCTAGTAACAGATGGTTACTAGACAGATCTTTACAGCCAAAGCATATGTTGGCTGTTTCTTGTTTAGCTTTTTTTTTCTGTTTGCTTGTTTTCTAAATGGCAACTCAGAAGAGTCAAACATAGTAACAGAGAAAAACCTCCACCTAAAACTATGTACACAGTTTACTTTATAATCTAGCCAGATAGAGGATCCTCTTGTCAATTATACAAACTGACCTTTTATTTGCAAAACTTCCTAACAAACACTAAGGCAAACCATATATATATATGTCTGTCTCTACATACCACCAGGCATCCCAAGGACAGACTGTCACTGGCTCACAAATAGTTCAGTTAGACGTAACTAGAAGCAAACTCTTTTGAAAGAGCCAAAAACTCCAGAGAAATATCGTATATACAGTTTCATTGACTTACACAGTAAGTCTGTTAGTGTAGCCTATATTCCTTTATTGCTAGCTTTCATAGCAGTATTCCCAGAAGACTTGTGATACATGGCATTTTCACAGCATTCCTTAATGCAAAGTCTAGAACTAACCTAAACCAGCTTACTGCCCTAGAGTTTGCCTACGATCAAGCATGGCTCTCTGTGAAGTGGCAGTAAACACCTGCATGCATCACTTGCACATTTGCTCTAAGCATGGCTGTCAGCTTACAGAGATGCACAAAATACTTAATTATATGAACATTTAAATTCCATCTCACCAGTCAGAAGAGATCATCTTGACAATAAATAAATTATTCAAATACACTGCTGAATCAGTCATCAGTGAATTTTGTCGACCATCTAAAAGAGTCAACTGACTATAACGAAAGGGGAAATATGTTCCTAGTTTGGTAAGAATGATTGAGTTACTTGGAAGGTATCTTGAAATATGGTCAAGCCTACAGTTTGTAACTTAGAGGAAAGATCTTTTAGGGAAGGGAAATAGTTAAATGTTAAAAGAATCTCCAAGAAAAACACTAACAGGTATCTGCAAATTTATAACCCACGTAATAGGTTTCCCTTTGATGAAGACCATATTTAGGATGGAAGTCTTGTTTGACAAATGGGTCCCAGCTAGATAACTAGACTTGGGCGTCTTATCAGCACTTAATCTAGGGGAGGTGGAAGGGGCGTTATCCTGTTTTTCTTTACTTCTGTAAAGTAAACATTGGAATAAATCATCAGTTAATTTTATCTGAATATTACCCATTCGGCTTTCATTTTTTTCTCCAATGCCTGCCTAAAGTGACTAGTTATTTCAAGGTGACTGGGGAAAGGATAGGAAAAGCACAGAGGAGATTTTGCAGCTCTGCCAATGCAAGCTTCAATACCCCTGAGATTTTTTTGGAACCAGCTCTCAACTGCCTAGCTCAATTCTCTACCTTTAACCACATCTAGAACTACTCAGACTCTTCTATTCTTTAACTTACTAAGAGAAAAAAAAGGGAGAGAAGAGAATTGTAGCAGTGTGTTTTTTTGAGGTTTTTTTGGTAGGTTGGTTGGGTTTTGGCTTTTAGTATGTTTGCAGTTTTTTGGTTTTTGGTTTTTGTTTTGTTTTGTTTTGGCTTTGTTTTTGCTCTGTTAACTCCTTCTGAGTTAAATCAGCTCAGGAAAGAAGTATTCTTAAGATAAGCTGCAGATCTATGAGACCAGTCTGGATCAAGAAGAAACAGGTGAGAAAGGACAGGGGAACTGATGAGCATAGGCACTTGTCATCAGCTGGGTGATGGTGGGATGCCAAGGCTCCACACCTCCAAAGCTGCTATTGTGATTTCAGCTCTAGCCTTTAGCAAGGTTGTGTGAGTGAAAACAGTTCATCAGGGCGATACAGAAGAAAGAGAGACTGAGCTCCATTTGAGCTCTCTTTGGGTTTTAATTCAGCTCTTGCATCCCAGAGACTCCAGCAATGGAAGCTCCTGGAGTCAGGGACAACTGCCCTTTTATACACTGAAGGTCAAGGCAAGGCAAAGGGAGCAATCAGTGAGAAACACCGAAACTATGTGAACTGAAAGGCATGCTGGGCAGGAGGCCTCTTTACCTCGCTGCACGTGTAGAGGTGACCAGCCAGGGTCTCTCCCACAAAGTGAGGGTGACAAGCTGTATCTTAAAGGCTCTCTTCCCTCCAGGGAAGAATGGCCACATTGCTGGCTAGATCCCCAGCCACTACAGGCACTGTTGGCTTTTTTTGGCTGCAATGAACTGTCAGATCAAAGCAGACTAATCTAAATCATACTCTCAGAATCAAAAAGTTAATAAGCCCATAGAAGATTGCAGTCCGCATTTGGTATGTTCGAAGATGGGTGGCAAACTGTGATTTAACAGAAAGACTGTCAAAATTTCCTCCTGACTAAAGAAGTCTAAGCATTTTCTAAGAAATTCAATCTTAAAAAAACATATGGAGAAAATCCATGAAAGATTATGTTTTTCCAAAGCACAGAAAAAGACACAGCACTCTTCTGCTTGGAGAAAGCATCTGCTGCATGAAGCAGGGAAAGACCTTTCAGGTTTCATCCGAAGGTACAATTTTTATAATCTTCATTTAAGTAATGTACAATATAAATATTTGTACATGTATACCTCAGGCGTTACAGATAAATACTTCTATTCATATTTTATTTTAATGTAACTTAAAATAATGCAATACTACAAAACTATTTCTGATCACAGAAAACTGCATTAAATCACAACATAACTGTAAGCTAATCAAAGTCTAACAAAAGGAGTGACACAGTCTTTGTAAACATAGCTGCATACCTTCTAAACTGCTCTTACCTGACCAAGCCGAACAAACTCTGCTTGTCGAGCTTCCTCTTTTTTCCGTGTTGATTTTGGGGACTCTGGTAACACATCACTGAAGGATCTTCTATTAAGCATGTTCTAAAACAGAAAATGTTTCTTTCTAACTGCATAGCTTCTCAGGGAAGAGAAACTGCAACTTTTCCAATCCTTGAGTGCTTTACAACTTGTCATAGTCTACCACAGTCATGTTGTGTATCATCATACCACATGAATATCTGACATGAATATATGAAAAGGAAAGTTTAAGCAGTTTAAACATTGGTGGAAAAATAGCACCTTGTTTGTTTTAGAAGTACTGAACATATTATTAGTTAAGAATCACCTTAAGAGGAAGTCTTCATCATCTAAATAAATAAAGTTACCTCACAGCTACCCAGGGGTAAGAATCATCCAAATTTACACATAACAGAACAAATGCAGATTTTATGGTGGTAAGACTAATGCCTGTATTTGCAGTATCTAAATTCCCTATTCCCTTGCCACAGGTATGCTTACACAAAGTATGACATTTTTATGCTTCTCCTCACACCTGGCAAAGAATCCTGTCCAGAAAGGACTGTCTGTCAGCTTTCATATAACTGTAAATTAAATTATATGACAATCTGTATTTAGCTTAGCCATATGCAATTCAGTGCTCATTAGGATTACAGTCCTTAAAAGTAACAGAACATTCAAGCTCCTAGTTAGAACAGGACACCACATATGAGGGATGCAGAAACTTCTGACTTACATTTCCCTTGTGCAGGTCAGGCATCATGTCTTGGTATAAAGAGCGGATCAGCATGTCTAGAGTGCGTTGACGTTTCTGAGAAAATGTTGGTGTTTCCAAGGTGGCCTTTTCACCATTTATTACTAAAAGATTACGGAAAAAAGATATGTTATGTAAATGAACTCCAACTATCTCCATTGACTCTAGTTTGCCTCTGTACCAAACATCTGCTCTGCCCTTATTAATTTAGAATTGCCTCCTTTTTGTCTTTTTAAAGCGAATAACTTTCCCTTAAGTTAAAGGAGAAAAATTAGTAACAGAGGAATTCCATAAGGCATCAGAATAAATACCTAACTAATAAAAAAACTAAAGGCAAACTGCCAGTCTATTTAAGTACTAAACAATTTAAATAGGCAAAATGATCTATCAAGCTCCTGTCAGGTCTAATAGTAATCAACATGATCAATTCTCAATGATTTCTTTCTTGCTGATTCAGAAGGGCAAATACGGGTCAATGAAAACTGGAACTGAATGATTACAGAATTAAAAAGTGCAGCATAGGTGTCCTTCAGCACCTTTAAAAACAGATTCAGAAAAGCTGCTATTTTCAGGTTTTCAGAGCTACTCAACACCTTCTATTACTAAATAATGAACACCATTGTAAGTTCCTTCAGATCTCCCAAGCCCTTTACAAAAATGCAAAGCTAAATATGACTGCACATTCTGCAAATGCAAAAGTCAGCCTTTGTCTAGTAGCCTAAGAAAATTAATTTTTTTGTTAATCTGACTGTAATGGTTGATTGACAGTTTGATGGAACTGAGATTTCACTTATGCTAGAGATTTAAAAAGAATAATTTTGTATAGATCAGCAGAATACACAAGAAAATGTGTATACATTTTTAGCATCATGAAATTTAATCTTTTAGCAAAATTATTAAAAGAGTGTTTGTAGCAAAAGAAAAACTGACTTACATTTCACCAACACAAAATCCCTGAATTCCTGGTGATTTGTAAATACAGGTGGGGATGGAAGGGGAGGCCCAAAGAGAGGAACACTTTCTTCTGAAAATATTTTCAGCCTATTGAAAATACAAATCTTTATCTACATTGAAAGTCACATTCAAACTGTACCTTTTTTATAGATATTATTCAGAACCAAAGAAAAAGAATGGAAGCTATTATCTGGGTATGTCTTACATAAGAATTTCAAAGGGTCTAACAAAAAAGGTTCCCTTGGAATTACTCAACAGAGGAAAATTGTTTCTTTTACACAAACCAACACTAGGACACAGAATTAGAACAGAACTTTGCAGTTCTACGCATGCAGCAATAGTTTTAGTGGCACTAGCAAAATACTGTCTTGTTCAAAGAAGTTGTAAAAGAACAGGTTTTCATCTACAAAATATGTTCTCCTTACAAATTTCCACTTCAGCTATACATTCACCACATGCATGAAATATTTGATTCTTTCTAAGTAACAGTGGCTTATGACATATGAATCTGTAGCTTGGGAACAGCAAACTCATTTTCACTGAGGAAGACAGAGTCAGAATAACTTCCATGACAGCTGGACCTGCTGAGATCTTTTGATCCATAAGGAATCCAGCATAGCAATAATGAATAGCTGATACAAAACCCAGGCCTATTTGTTCATCAGGGAATATCTTCTTTAAGATAAGTAATCATTCTTGGCTATTTCAAGTGATAGTTTGCTGACAAAAGTCTTCCAAGTGGCACGTGCAGATGACAGGTAACAGCAAGTTAAGTGACAAAGTTATAGATTCAACCCTGCCACTTTAGAAAGCAGCCAGAACTTGTTTTCTCAAAAAACCAGCAGTGACTGACTGATATTGAGTCTAATGGATTACCATGCTTTCATATGGTCTTTTTCCCTGAAAGCTTAGAAACTGCATACAATATGAAATGTAGTACTACTTTTGCATGAAAATTGATCATCCCAATATTTGTTTCACATATTTGAGGCAGAGTTTCATAGATGCCCTATGTCTATGTCATTACATCCAGGTAAAAAAGCAGTAATTTATAACTACAAAAGGCGTGAAATGTTCCTTGACTAGATTAGAATTAATTATGACAGGGAAAGCCATAACAAACCTGACTAAAACAACAGATTTATTGAGTGATGCAAAATATAAAGGCATTCTAAGCAGAAATTCAGTGTCAGACCTCATAGTGGCACTGCATTTCAAACAAGGAAAATTTGTCTCAAAAGCCTACAGCATCCCCTGTATCTTTTGACTGGAATTTTGGCCGCTTGGAAGACTGTCTTCACACACATACGAAAGTAAGAGAAGGAATGAGCTGTATTCAGGCCTACAATGAAAACACAGAAGGAAACATAATTGGGCCAAGCTGAAATATAATGTTCTAAGGTTTTCAGATAGGAAAAAAATACATGATATGGACTATGGCAAGATGTGTCAAGACTGGCAGTATGAAGCAAGATAAGATGGACTGATCTAGTAAAAGCAGCCAATTACTTAAGGCAAGACAGACAAATATATCTTATTTACTGCAACTTATTTCATTCCCCATATAAACAGCAATATAGAAAGCATTTTACCATGGCTAACCCATCTACTATTAGTTTACAATTAGGACAACAATCACTTCTTAAAGTGTAATGAGGGATGTATGCCCAGGTTTCTGTCCCAAAGCAAGAAGAAAAAGAAAGAAGTAACTGCATTTTTACTGCACATTGGAATCATTAACATGTTCTATGTTTCTCACAAACCTGGGAATGCTGAAAAGCAGAAGCTATGAGGACAATCAATTTAAACAAATTTGCAAGAGGAAGCTCACAAGATCTTGAAACAAAATAAAACTATTCTTTTGCTTAACTGCATTACAGACATTTTCCAAAAGAAACCTTAACTATAAATAGGAGGCAAGGGAAAAAAACCCACATACACAAACTGAAGTATCACTCTTCTCTGGAGTTAGAGTTAATGGCACACTGGAGAAACATAGTAATACATAAAATTCCGGCAGGTTTTCAGTACGTGATGTTCAACTATACAAATACTCTATTAAAATCCCTAAAAATGATCTAGTTTGCTCAGATACAGCCAAACTGTGATTTGTAAGGACTTGTAGTCTGTGGCTATCACAACATCACATACATTAACTAACTTCCATCATCCACGTAGTTTACTATGTCATGATCTCACCAGGTCTGAAAGTTCCAAGTGTATTTTTCATCATTTTTTATATTTAATCTAAAAACCGATTTTGGGTTTCCTCTTGGCTTATGCCTGTTCCAGAATTTAATTATTCTTTTGGTTAGAAGCATGCTACTTATAGCCAGTTTAGTGACATATGCATGCAGGTCCATATTGCTCTTCAGTTTCTGAAGTGGACCTGTCCAGAAAGTTTTCCCATTGACAAAATGTTTTATCATATTCTCTAAACCATCAGTAATTCATTGTGAAATTATTTGTTACAATCAGCACCTACCTGTAACTATCATTCTGCTTATTGTATCTCACTAAAGCAAAAATATCTGCCGTACAGTTAAGGAAGTTAATCCAGTTCTAATCAAGCTCACATTTATTTTACTAAACTTTTCCTGCAGTACATTAATAAAGGTAAAATATACTAAGCAAGTCAATGCAAATATATAAACAATTCTAGACTACATAGATTTTACTGTTTATAAAGAAATTCCTATATTAAAATTTTATTGTTTGATCAACAGTTCTAAAAATCAAGCTAGTACCACAGACACAATATAAGACATAGTATAGAAGTTTGTTTTATTTGTATTTGATATATTTGTGATTAAAAATTATTTCAGTTGATAAAGCAGTACTGATATTGAACTTTATTTATACCAAAGCTTCCAGCGAAGAAAAGACTCCAATTAAATAATTTAGCCAACAGAATTTTAAGAAAATTGAGAGAATGATTTAAAGTGCAAGTTTACTAAGGTTGATGCTCTACCAAAAGAGTTACATTGAAGTGGGAAACAACTCTTCTTAGTATTTACGTTACTTTGACATGTAAAGATTTTTATTTTTTCAATCTTTATTCATTTTTTATTCACCCCTAGCAAATGGGTTCTAAGAACATTTAGTCTGCCTGAGAACTAGGTGTAGAAGTCTTAAGCTTTGTGATAACTTTTTAAAACTCAGCAACAGAGTATAGCTCAAAATTAGAGTTTTCTTCTTTTCGCCTATTTTTCCCTCATTCCATTCCATCTCGTCTAACAGATGCCTGATCAAAATCTACTATCTACTGATAACTAATTCTGTTGACCCCATTATAATTCCAAGGGACTTCCCACTGGTTTTTGGAATCATACAGTCTTCAAAATGTTTTCATTTCATATTTCAGAAGTCTGAAATACACAGGCTGTTAAAAAACTGGAGAATATATGGTTAATGCTCTGAAAAATTTGATAAATACTGATCAAAAATACATAAATATTTAAAATAAACAACATCTAAACATTGAAAGGCAGTACTGAGTAAAATACCAAAATTTAATGCCAAAATAATTTACATAACTGAGAGAAATAAATTCATAAGTTTTTTTTTTGAAAAGGTATAAAATTAAATTAGTGAAATGATACAACTAAATGCTTTCAATGAAAACATGATTTAAAACTCACATTCTTGCTTTTAGCTTATTTTCTAATGGATTTAACAAATACTGTTTGATGTTCAGGACTTGGAAACTCCTAGTCAAGCAGCTGAAAGTGAAGACTGCAAGAATGCAACTGTCTTTGTAAAATAATTTTCACTTCCATAAACAGCATGCAGGGAGGACTTAGGGCAGAATTAAAAGTAATATTGATCTTAAAAAAAAGAAATCATTAGAAAATGTCAGGAAAAAGATACGTGTAAAATGAGAGCGAATCATGGATGGCTTGAATGCTGGAGAAGACTCTTCACCTTCCTGAAATATGATAGTGACAATGTCATTTCCAATATGTCGCTTCCTTTCTACCTGGAAAAAAAAAGGAAAAGAAAAAAGGGAAAAAGAAAGAAAAGGCAAAAAGAAAGAGACAGCCACAGTGAGTTACAAGACATAAATAAGTATCTTAGCAATTCTGTGACAGAATAGTAAAACAATATTCCTAAACTGCAAACAGAAAAATTACAGTCAGTATGACAGAGGGCAATATAAAATCATTACTTAAGTATAAGCAAGTAAACCTAGAAACAACACAGTGCACACAAGGCAGGTTCTAGAAGAACAGATACTGTGTATGTTTAGAAATGCACTCATAGTTTCCATAATTAATATTCACAAATCAGGCATGGAAGCCCAAGCATTCCAAAAAAGCAAATCTATTGCTTGAAATTAAAGGACAAAAGATTCTGGTGCTAAGTTATTATCTAAAAAAAATATCCTGGTTGGACTCCATTTTCTTTGGTGATCTTGTCATCAGTCCAAGCAAAAAGCACGATAAGACTGACAAAGGAACAGGAAAAGTACATTTTAATTATATCATTTAACTATATTACTGTAAGAATGCACAACAAATAATAAATCAAGTAATTTGTAAGTAATTTTGGTAAATCATTATGGATGCACAATGTATAAAGTATTTTTAAAATCATAGATACAAAGAAAGCCTTGAGCAATGAATGACAGCACATTTGAACAAGAACCCATCAGGTTAATCCATAAGAGTGTGACAGCACTTCTTTACAGTTACCAACATTAACATGCTCACAAGGGGAATTTCTTTCAAGCTACACTAATTACTACTCAAGCAAGAGTTATGTGTTACACATGTGAATATTCCTACAATTCACACACAAGGCTAATTTCCAGTTTTCCTAAAATCTTTGAGGTAGTAATTACAGCAGTGAAGCTCTGAACACCACACTTACTCAATCACTTGTTAGTGAAGCAATTTAGATCTTCTTCACAAGTATCTTTTGTACCTTAATGGAGATGATAGGATGCATTATTTCTAACAATCATGAAATTTTCAGCATTAGGTAGAATACTGAGGAAAAATCTCATGGCTTACATTTCTAAAATATTAGCAGACAAGAAATCCTTTATTTCTTATTAAGTTTTAGACTTTGTGATTTACCAAATAAATAGGAAAATAAGAAAGAGAGAACCATGTACCTGCTGCTTGTTCTCTCTAGAATATGGTAGCATGGTGGAAACATGGAACATAATTTCATGACCTTGAAAAACTGTATAGATGGAACAGGTTCCAGTTGTATCATCTGCAAGGGAAGCCAACATTTTAAGGAGGAGCATGTCCTCTAGGTTTTCTGAAGATGGAAAGATATTTCAAGTCCTTCTACCAAATCTTCTTCAGTTATCCTTTTTGGTCTGATCCATTTTAGAAAATGTCCACACTGCATGCTTCATGTGAGTCCAAACCCAAGTTTGCAAATAATCTGCATATTCACACTTAAAACCTACGACGACTTTCACCTACCCTCCTGAAATCACACGGGTCTTCAACCCACAATGTCCTACTATCATGAAGCAAGTAACATGTCAAGCTATTGCTCACCTCATTTCATCTTAAAATGAGACTGTTCACCTTGATAACACATGTCGTAACTGCATTCCATACCATTGACTAAAGCTGACCTGACTCTTTCCTGGTGAAGCAGAGCATTTAGTACACATATGAGGAAGTCTATTTGGGGATTGTTTCTTAACTATGATAGATATGATATGCAATAAGAAGAAACATTTAGAATACAACTCCACCCCCATTTATTGCTTCAGATGAATTCTTACTTTTAGTGTCCAGTCCTCCTCTGTAGCCTGACCAGCCTTTCAAAGTAATTGTGTCGCCCAAGAGATGCAAAAATCGTTGAAAACTTTCACTTCCAGTTTCTACATGTGGGAGGGAGAAATGTTACCAAAAAAGCATACACATACTTATAGAACATGTTTTTAAAATAACCAAAATAAGGAAATGGGTCCTGCTTCCAGGACACAAGTTTCAGCTGAATTAGTTTCCTTTCATGTCTTCACGCCTACTGCCTTTCCAGAAACAGCATCCTAACCTTGCAGAATAGGCATCATCACGTGACATTAAACAGTGACTTCTTTTGCTAACACCCATGCTGTTCAAGTGCATAGGAGAATGTGATTGTGCTGTAAAAGAGTGAAAGACTTACAAGCAGTGAGTTAATGAGTCGCCTCCTTCAACTGCATCTTTTTTCTAAACATTATGTCTCTCAGACTATTTCTAGAGGAGTGATTTCACTGTCTTTCAAGCTGTACCAGTAGGCTTTGTACAGCAACTTCTTACAGAATTAGAAGGCCCTGTGCTACAATTTTTCACCCAACACATGAAATCAAACAAAATAACTCTTCATATAACCACTACCTCCTGCCTTGTTTCCGGCTCTAGGCACCATCTTCCTTTTTTTTTATTCAGATGAATAAAATAATTAAGGAGAAGGTGAAAAACTCACCATTACTGAACATTTCATCATCTGTAAGCTGACCATCCTTAGCATAAAGGACTCCAAATTTAAAATTCACAGATCCCTGAGAAATAAAACCAAATATTATATGATAAACAGACAATGAAACAGAGGACCTAAAAATCTGTTTCCTCTGAAGACTTTTATATATGTATCTTTGTACACATCCTACACATCAGAACATACACTTTATACCATCTCCTATATACCATCTCCTAATACCTAATAATTTACCCTTAAACTTTTATAGTATAGCATAAAATTATTAATCTAAGTTGGCAATCTATTATTATGAGATATTAAGTTGGTGCTCAAAGTTATTTTTGATGTCATGTTCTAAAAACATTAATTTTTTACTGTAATTCGCAATTGATTTCAAAGTCATCATAAGCACGTCAAAGCTGTATTCACTGGACAGGTCTGTGAGCTAGAAGTGCTGAAGTTTATACTTACCTCTTGCTCTTCAAGAACCAATAAATCCTGTAAGCAAAAACAGTATCTTTAGCACACTTGTATTAAAGATTCTACAAGGATGATAGTTTTGTGGTTTTAAGTTTTGATTTGAAATGGCCAGTTCAATAGAAAAAGACAGTTTAAGTACTACTACATATAATCATCATTATTAGCCGCTATTGGAAGAAACAAACTAGTAGTATTTATACTTAATTACTTCTATTTCCAGAAAATAATAAAAGAACCAAACAAAAAAAGTCACCTCCTACCTTTTGTATCTCAGGATGAAAAATTTCTCTTGGGCTCTTCTCAAATTTATCAAGACTCATAGCACTGAAACATAAATGAAATAGTGCTTTATAGAAGGGCAAGTACACATTTCAACGCTGAACCACCAACTGATTGCAGTAACAACTGGTTACAAAACGAATTGTTCCAAGAGCCTCTGTTAAATGGAATGTTTTGTGGACCTGCCGTTTCTTTCCCAAAACACTAACTTCCAACACTTCCTAAACTTCTTTTGTATTTTAAAAACAGAAATTAGGGAGACCCCCCATGTGGAGATCAGTTTTAAGTTTATTTATTTATAAAGCACAGAGCTCTACTATATTACCCTTCACTTTGGCTTTAAACATAATCACCATAAGCATTTTAGGAGGGCTCAATAACCAAAGCTATTTTTTAAGTTCTCTCTCTTCTTAAATAATTCAAGGCAAGTCAAATGAAAAATGAGAAGTCCAGCATCAAATTCATAGAGCAATGATTCACAGGCAGAAAAGATATTCACATAAAAAGCAAGATCAACCACCTCAATAAACAGAAATATCTAATTCATAGCATTTTTTTCTTAACTCGTACTTCTGCATTTAACATTGTTTCTATGCCCCTTTCCATCCATCCCCAAGCATTAAAGAACTGTGTGGTATGTCATGGAGCACCAAATACAATCTTCCTGGGGCACAGCGAACTAACATAGAGGTGAAATCTTTCCACTGTTGCTTGTGTTAGATCACAGTGCAGAGATGATTTTCTTTAGTTCCTTTTGAAAAGTACTAAAACCTTCCAAAGAATTTAGAAAAAGGACATTTATTACTGCAACTAAAATTCTTTGAGACAGTCTTTATCTAGATTCACACCAGGTGTAAACAGGTTGAGATGTCAAAGGACTATCAATTAGGCCTGAGGGATGCCTCAAGGACCTTAAAAGCAAAAAAAATTGTCAGGGAAGAGTTTTCAGTCCAAGCTGAAGCAGGCAAAAGGAGATGACTTTTATGCAATTGACTGTATGTGACACACACCCTGAGAGAAACAAAGTCTGAAACAAGCCTTCCATCTTCCTCTGTAGAATACTGGAGCATCACAGGGTGCTAGAAACAGGTCAGGGTGTTTTAGCAACAGAGTTACAGCCCTAGCTAACAGATGACAGTTTCTGCACCCTGGGATGCCTGACAAGGTAAACACTTGTGGGTGGAGTGGAGAGAGAGGCTGGGTTGGAAAGGGATGTTAGGAAGAGTGACTTCAGTGACTGGTGGGCAGACATGGAAAATCAGGTACTTACGCAGGTCGAGAATACAGTACAATTAGGAACACTATTCAAGCCAAAATGGTAGGAGTTCAAAGAGAGCACTTAGCTCAACTTGAAGAAGAAGATGAAAGGTATCTCAAGTGTTTTCAACCCACTATCTTGACGCTCCAAAACAGAGCCCCAGCCCAGGAAATCAGATTTAAGAAGTGAGACTCAAAGGCCTGATAGCCTCTCAGGTAAATTCAGTAGTCTGGGACCTCTCATAAATCTTGTGCAGTAGCAGGAACATCCAGATCTGTTGGTAGCGACACCAAAACACATGGTCTGCATCCAGAATTCTCCTTTCACACAGGCACTGACAGTGTTAACTGGTGTCCCGGTTTCAATCAAACAAGAGATATTTGTTCCTACTCTATACAGATTACAGGTTTTAAAAACCTGCAAACCACACAGTTGTCTGGTATACACCATTTGTTTAGCAAAAGACACTTTTAATGGGTTCCTAGAGAAGCTAAAACCCTTACAGAAGATCCATTAAATGACACTGTCAGAGAGGAATTTAAGAAAACACACCACGTGATAAGATTGTAAAAACTGCAGATTAAATTTGAATTAATGCTTTGAAAATCAGTGCTCTGACATTTCAGCTGATGAAATTGTTCAAAGAAATAGAAACAGTGTTGGGTTTGCTCACTTTATATTCTCTTCTACCACAAAAGAGGCAGGGCAGAGTACAAGCATGCTCATACGAACTCTACATGAGAGTAGGAATTTTCTTGGCTTCACTGTGCATTATACACCTGTAGTGTGTAGTGAGACCCAGATGAAGACAATCAGCTAAAGAAATAATTCTTGGCATCTTGACTGCTTGCTTCCTTCCTGCTAGGGCCACATAATAACCACCAGTGAAAACCTGCTATTCCTTACCTCTTTTTATTGTCTAATTTTAAAAAATATTTCTTCTCTATCACTGCAGTTCCACTTAGTACCTGTTTTCCAATTGAAAACTGTCCTTCTGCTGAAGGAAAAGTGCTAAGAAATTTCTCCTCATTAAAAGTTTTCACTTTGTCTGTCCAAGAACAGGCTTTAAAACCACTTTTTGCTGCCTTCAATGATTAAGACTTGCAAAACTGTTTTTATAGATTTATCATGAAAACCACAGAACATAAGCTCTGAATTACAGGAAAAGGTATACAGATAAATATCTAAACTGATAACTTATTTGTAAATACATACCTTAATATAGATTTCACTGATAATGTTTTTGTGGGACTGTAAGGGAGACATATTTTCTGAGTACCCTGTAAACAAGAAAAACTAGGATATACTACAGGACATACCAACTTTTTCTGCATAATCAAACAGGAATTTTAATAAAAAACAATTAAGTTAAAAAAAGAAGAAAAAAGGTAATTTTACTTAGCTATATTTACTGATTAGATTTATTACTTAGATTTATTATTACAATTTTTATGTTGATATATTCACTGATTTAGAGGAAAAAAAGTCATGGGTGTTGCAAAGAAAAGAAAAGCAAACCATGCATGTCTACAGTAGAGCTGCTTGTATAAAAGACTGTCATGGAACATTATGTGGAAAAAAAGTGAAACCAGTATCAGACCTGCCTATTTTCTTACCATTGTACAAGAAAATCCTAAAAGCAGTATAAAGTCATTGACTAAACTGATCATAGGATGTGATCAAGAACAATTTAGGCATCATTTCTAAAAAAAAAAGCATTTTGTTAGAACAATTAGAAAAGATCTGACATTACAGATTCCTGTCAAAAAGTTTAGTATAACATTATCTGCAAATTTAGTTTAATTTTATCTACTATGGTAAAGTTATATGCTCTTATTATATAAGATGAAAATATGTAACAAATACTAGAATTACAGAGAAAGAAGAAAAAGCATATGATAAACATATCCAAAACAAACAAACAAAAGTCAGAACAGCAGTTAAATATTTGTTTCTTACTGTTTTTCTCCAAAGTATTGAATGATATTGAGGAATGCGCTGATTATTTTGGTCAGACAGTACAACAGACAGGAAGAAAGGGTTCTTCTCTGCATCTGTACCTATATAATTCTGATGAACTGTTGGGAGAAAAACAAGTAGCACTATCAGTCATAAGGAAGACACACCCACCCACTCGTGTGCAGAATCAAAGAGACACTTGTCTATACATAAAAGTATATCATTGTATTCATAAATAATTACGTATTTATATATAGATGTGTAAAAAAAACACCCCAAGAGATAAGTACAGCTTTCAAAGCCAATCAGGATTTCAAAACATCCCTTTTTGGTAGCAGGGGTTTCATTCCTTACAGACACCCATCCTCAGTTTTGAGGTTAAACACACATGAAACAAGGACTTGTTTCATGTACAAGACAAAAAATGTTTTAATACTAAATTAACACCATACCTTTTTCCATATTGAAATAACAACAATTCAAAACTACATTACATTTTCATTGGTCTGAATTCCAATCAATCCACGAAAAATAATTACCTTTCCCTAAAAAATACTTGAAGTACCATCTTGTATGATACTCTGGGTTTTCCAAATGCACATCTGTTCTGTGCCATGTACCTGGAGCATAGTCTGTATTCTGAAATAGAATTGGGAGACTGTTACATTAAATGTCAAGGGAAAAAAGAGGATAAAATATAGGCAAAAACAAATAAAGACTGGCTGATTCACTTGAAATTTTAGCTGTAAACTAGTTTTTAAAAAGCAAGGATTTTTCTGAAGTCAGTTGGTGTGTAGCTGAAATAAAGGTTCCTCCCTCTCATTTACTCTTTGTTGTAATTTCTCCCTAAGTAGGTAAGTCCTAAAATGTCAGTGAAAAGGAGGTCTTTCAATGTAGAATTTGAAGACAAACATTTTTAAAACTTAAATAAATTAATGCTTTCTGGTTTCATTTTCTCAGTTATTCCCAAATTAATCCTCAAAGTCTCCTTGCTTGACTAAAGCATGCCTTGGAAGTTCTTCAGTGCTGTTTCTCATAAATTAAGGTAAATTCCCAAGCATCCCTCAAGTCCTTTCCCACTATGAATTAACATGCGAAGAAAAAGCCATTCTCCATAATCATTCACCCTGTGGCCATTCATCACCCACTCTATGAATCTTTCCGCAATACGAGCTAATTGGCTTTTAAGCTGCATGAAACTGAGCTAAAAAGACAGAGGACCAAACATGACCCCCACATAGAATCAATGCAGAATAGTCAGACTGCTTTCAACTGCAGAGAAACATTTTAACAGAGTAAAAGCATGATATTTTAGTAAAAGCCTGTCTGCACAAGCCAGCCTTTAGTCCAGGCAACAATATTAAAGGTAGTGTCCTTGAAATTCTCCTGGACCACTGAGAATAAAGAAAAACAATAGCCTTGTGTATTAAGAAAAGCATGCAAAACAATATGTATTAACCAATAGTAACTTGCTAAGCCTGTGGACTCTGTCAAACTATAAAAGTGTGCTAAAGATAGAAATAAACAACGTTCGCCATACTACTGTGAAGACTCATGAATACTCTGAGTGGTTTCTCAGTAGTCAACTCTGCAGCCAGTGCTGATGCAAGCAGATGATCAGTAACAGTTTGCTGTTACTATTAGTTTAATACACAGCTTACCAAGATCTTACAAGTATTTATAGAATATAAGGTCTTCTTTTTTCCAATATTAAGATGGTATTTACAGATGAAAAAGTTTTGCCAAGGAAGATAAAACATGAAGTTAAGTGGAAACCTAAGTGTCACTGGAGTGGCTGCAGGGACATGTTGATATATTTTATATATTAGTAAAGGCCTGTATGCACAAACCAGCCTTTGAAATAAGTTGTGATATTAAAGGCTAAAGTCCTTGAAACCTTCCTGAAGAAGAAAGAGTAAAGCAAAACAATATCCTTGTGTGAAGGAGAAAAAATGTAAACTGTGTGTGTTAGCCAATGTAGCTTGCCTTGCCCACGGACCCTGTAAAACCCTACAAAAGGTGTGCTAAAGATAGAAATAAACGGTGTTCACGTTTACTTCTGTGAAGGCTGGTGAATAAACTGGCGGTCTCTCAAGAGGGACACACTGTGAGTTTAGCAGAAAGAACGATGAAGAGAATGACTCTCTGAGGCTCTGCTCAACTTCTTTCTCTCTTATTTGAAGATAAGCATAGCTGTGAAAAGACAGCTAAGGGTCAAAAAAATGAAACAAAACCTCATCACACCAAGGAGCTAACTTTAAAGAACAGAGGTCAGCTTGAACATCATAGTACCAACAGGACAGCATATATACACAGTGATGAACTAGAGACTGGGAAGTGTCATTCAGAGGTGTTTTTCTCCTAACACAATCGAGTGAGCAAAAATGTTACTAAAACGAAACAAAATGCCAGAATTTTCAAAGTCCTCTTCCTTAGTAAATGACTGCAAAGGCATCTTTCGTAGGTGAAAAATAACTGAATATGAATAATTTTCTCAGCATTCTATGAGCATTTTCAGGCACTTACCTCACCAGAGGAGCCATTTTCCACACGGAACCGTCCAGCTCTTTGAATGGCTCCATCAGCATCACTAGATATAAGCTATAAGAGAGTTTAACATAGAGGTTCCATTTCCAAAAATAGCCATACAATCAGCAATCAAAGCTTACTACCATTTCTTTTTGTTCCAGGCATCATGAGTCCCCACAGAGAAGAGATCAGTTTAGCTATTACTAATTTGACTGAAGATTTTGAATGACCCAGCAAGAACTCTAACAAGACATGAATGACATGCTACTGTGGAAAACATGTAGCAAGAAAAGTTAAGTATTCAACTTAAGAACCTTTAAACATCTGTACTCCAAAAACAACACACTTTCATAAAATGCTAGCAGAATTTTTAAGAAAAACAACCAAGAAACAAGAACATTTGTGTGAGCTTATTGTCAATTTATAATTATAAATAACTTTTTCTTTTCCAGCAGAAGACTCTAAGTACTAGGAATGAAAGAGCCTCTTACCAGAAAGCAGTTTACTTGACCTTTTGGATTAAAACACCATAGCTTTTATGTGGAATGTATGGAAAGAAAAGGAAGATACCTGGTGTTCCCACAGTGCAACTTCCAGCAACTAGGACACCAATTTACACCCAATTAACATACACATTAATAAATATACTACCCGAGACCTTTAAATTTACAACTATAGCTAGTAGAAAACTTGTGATTTCCTCCCACAGTAATAGAGCTGGAGCTCATTTTCTTAACTCCTCCCCCCTTCTGCTATTCTACAGTAAATTTGTGTAATTTCATTATGACCTTGTAATCAGAATGACACTGTTTTAACTGCTGACATATTCTCCCAGTGGAGAAGAAATTTATATATGAGAAAAAAGAAGTGCCAACTTAATTGTTGAATTTCAAGAAAATACAGAATAACTGATAGATTCTACGGAACTGTTTTCAAAATCTTAATTCTGACTAGTTCATTTAGTTTTAAGCCCTCTCCTACTATCATGGGTCATGTACATATAAAATTATATACACATGTATGTACACACGTGAGCATGTATACAGTTTATAACTTAAATAATTGCAAGTATATCAGTAAATACTACCCTAATTTTTTGCCATCTTCAGATTCTAAGAGGAAGAAAGGCTCAATTTCCATCTGGAGGTAAACACAGTATTTATATAACACTTCCTTTCCTGTTACAATTAAATATTAATTAATAAGGTAGTAAAAAGATCTACTCTCACAGGTCTGATGTATATCTATTCAGAAACCACTTTATATAGCTTACAACTTTCAAGTCCAGCTAAGAAAGCACATTTTCCAAACTAGATCAAATTCTTTTACTTGGAAATGAAAAGGATTAGAGCTCTGCATTATAAGCTGATAAACTGAAGGACAGGCTATGTATACTTACAAGCTCCACAGATCCATAATGCTTTCTGCTAAACTCTCCACGTCTGCAACCCAGATCTTCAGAGACAGAGCTGGAATAGAAACGCTTCATCAGTGTACACAAGTCAACTAGCCTTACATTTCCCACAATGCTATACCCTGCCGTTAAAAAAATATCATTTCTGCTGAGCAAGGTTCACAGCATATAAACTCACTGCTGCAGAGAACCCTTCTTACAGCACGCACAATCTCTAGCAGCCATTGCAGTCTGGCTTTCACATTACTCCTAAAGGAAATGTCCGTGCCCTGACTGGAAGTAAAAGCTATGATTAAGTTAAATACTTAGGCATGATGCAATCAGAGTTCCAAAGAGGGTGGTGGCTCATAACTGTGTTCAAAATGTAAACTTAATGTCTCAAAGAGAACAACTGCACTGTACAACTCAGTAAGACCACACATAGTAGGTTGCTACTGGCTTTTTCAGTCCTTTTGTAGCCTACACACAACAAGAAACAAAATCAGTACTTTAATTTTAGAGCATAAGGAAATAACAGCATTTCAGAGGTTTCCCTCCACCACCTTAACAAAGACAGAAAAGCGATTCTAGAATGTGAAGTCCAAAATCCACCTGCATTACCAACCTCATATCATCGTATCACTTTATGCACCACCTCTTCACAAACTGCATTCCAAAAATTTGAAGACACAGACTGTCTTATTTGTCTTATTCTTTGTCTTATTATTGTCTTATTCTTTATCTTGCCACAAACCACACCCTTTAGTATCAAAAGCATTTTTCTGACAGCACTCTCAATAAGTAAAAAAACCAGGAGTATATGTGAGCTAATGATTAAAACAAGATTGCTTTAATATCAATATTCTCATTCATGTCCCAAATTCAAACTACCTAAAACATACCTACCCTTCAAACACACTAGCAGTCCTTTTAAAAATCAGAATTATACTCAAGAGCTAATCTCTGCTTTTTCTCAACTGAACTACTTTATATCGCACATTGCCTGTTTCATATCTTGTAAGTAAAGCAGAATCTTACACCAACATAAATGCTATAGAGACAACCTCATAAAAATTAGGCATCTTAGCTTCAATTTAGGCACAGGTAAGATTCACATTATCACGCTATTTGCATCAGTGCATATACTCCCTAATGAATTCTTGCCTGCATACCTCTTTGTATCTACATTCTCGGTTACCATCAAGATTTGTACTCAACTCTCTCACATATCACATCTGCTAATTTAAAAAATACACTGTGATTAAAATCAACTGTTCATATTAATTTTCTTCATTGAATTACATCCTTCCTCAGTCCTGATCTATATAAGAAAAATGGCTGTTCGAATTACGACAATTTTAGAGTAGTTTTTATCCTATTAAGATGAAATGCCAGCACTAAAGAGGTTAGTTCATCAGTGCCTCAGATCAGCTGGGCTCAGTAGTTTAAAATTTACTTACATTGTGAAGTATTTAAATACAGATGCGCCTTTATTCACATGAATATAACTAACCAGCTTGCATGCATTTGTACAGCATCTACACAGTATACTCCACCTCCCTTTCCCATTTGTCTGGAAATGACAGATGCAGTCGTATAAATGAACAGTAATGATGAAGAGGAGAGAGGACTACCTTCCCCCCGTTTCAACAGAAGCTCCTACAAAACTGTGCTGAAAGCTGAACAAAGAAACACAATCAAATGCATTTGCTAATCTAAACGTAGACATTTTTAGGATCCTAGTGTCAAATCACAAGTTTTGTCTTTCAGAAGTTCGACACTGGAAAGCACTTTACCTGGGGGACGGGAGAGTAGTGGCAGAAGGGGGTGAGTTTGCACCTGTGTGATCAGAAGGATATAGCCTGCGTGCTCCCTTGGGCTTGCCATTCTCCTTAGCATCTACATGTTTACTTGTCAGTGTCGGTCAATCTATTTTCATTTAAGAAAGTCACAAGCACTAACGCAGCCAGCAATCGTGTAATTGCAGTGATATCCCAGCGCTATCTGCTTGCACGAGCGCAACGCTGAATACGCTGCGAAACCGATTCCGAAGCCGCTCGTCCGACTCCGCCCACACCACCTGCGGCAGCCCGAAGGAGACGGCTGCAGCTCGGGGGTCCTGCTGCTCCGCTAGCTCGAGGACCAGCCGCCCCACACCACAGGAGCGTCCAGCGCCGCTCGCCCGGGCGGCCCCTCCAGTCCCCGGTCCGCAGAAGCAAAGCACCGCCTTCCTCTCCGCCATCGCCGGTCGGCAGCGCGCCGCGCCCCCCCCACCCGAGCTCAGCCCCCTCCTCCGGTACCGCTGAGTGAGGCCGAGGAACCGGGTGGATGCCCCTTCCGCGCTGCTCAGCTCCATGCGGGCGGCCAGACGGAGACTTCACCCCTCCAGCGTCGCTCCCGCGGCTCCGTCCCGCGCGGCAGAGATGCCGGCGGCTCTCCGCGCACATCCCGCTCCCCCGGCGCACGGCCCCCGCGTCCGCCCCGGGCCGCCAACCACTCATATGCCGCGTCGGCCGCTGCGCCGCCGGCAGGGCCCGCCGGGAGTTGTAGTCTCGGGCTGAGAGCCGGCTGCCCTCCGCCGCCGGGAGCTGCAGTCCCGCGAGGGGAGCGAACGGGTCCTTCGCCCCTACGCCCCTGTGCCAGTACCGCCCCTCCGGAATGTCGGCTTTATAAAC